>NC_050574.1:418887453-418932453 GCF_011100635.1 Trichosurus vulpecula
TATTCAAGTAACCTTAAAATTTTCTATGTAAATAGATTATAGATAATGTGATTCAAGTGTCAGCCTTTCAGAGGCACCTCCATTTCCCCAATCATCTATTGTTAATTTTTCTATCTAGGTTTTAAAAGTCAGATAGTTGTAGCAAGAACTGCATGTGTTGACATCACAACTCTTAGCTCATGGAATTTGACAAGAATACAGCAAATGGTCATATCTGGGGAGATGTTGTTGAGTTTTCTGATATAACTGTTCAGAAATAAAAGTCTCCATCATCAATTTTCCCAACTGTAAAAATGGGAAATTTGCTCACCACCTGCTTCTTCATAGGGGTCTGATGAGAATGTGTGTGTTGATATTTATACAGCACATTCAGCTCAAATGAAGAAACTGTAGAATCTGGTGAGTTGCCAGAAATAGCACGTATATTAGAAGTGAGAGAACTTGAGTATCGTGTTGTTTCAAGTTTTTTCCTTCTGTGTTTTGTAGACAGAGAAATAGATGTAGTTAAGGAATTGGCCTAATTAAAATCTCACTTCAGGGAAAGTTGTGAAACTGAACCTAGGACTCCAAATTTGTAGCTAGACTATGATCCTTCCTCAGGATGGGGGAGAGGCAACATAGAGGCAGAAAAGGTAAGGGCCAGTGGGATTATAACTGCGCATCCTGATACCAAAGGAATTTTACTAACCTCTCTGTATATCCTTATCTAACACTCTCCTTATTGGTGTATTCAGAAGTGCCTGGGATCTGATTACTAGGTTCAGTGGCAGCAAACATTAGTTGGAGGAATAAATTCACCTTAGCCCATATGAAAATAAAACATTGTAAGGCCCAGAATTTAGGAGCCACTCCAGTCTGTCTGGAGTCCTAGCAGGGCTCGTGGTCAGTCGGATGGACCTCATAGTGTGCTGTGTCACATTCCAGAGCAACACAAATGTAACCTGGTTGACTATGTCACAGATGGGCACATATCTTCCCTCTATCCTTTGCTTATATGCAATGTATGTATGTATATATGTGTATGTGTGTATTTATGTACGTATACATATTTATGTGCATGTGCAATAGATTTGATTTTATAGATCTATTATAGCTCTTTTCTATAATATCTAGGCACACAATTTATTCCATGAATGAGAGCTATCATTTGTCCTTTCTTAGAAAGAAAAGGACTATTACATGAATGAAATAAAATGCATTTATTAGGTGCTTACTTGCTTACTAAGGTGATAAGACCAGGGAAGGAAAATAGAAATGTGAGACAGTCACTGCTTTCAAGAAACTAATGCTTTTATTTGGGGTAGACAACATATACTTGAGAGAGTTGAGCTGAAGGCAGATCGAAAGGTTGGGAAGTCCTAAAGATGCTGCAGGAACATAAATGGCAAGGCCTAAAGGTTTTACTGTACATCAGTATGTCAGATAGCAGTGTCCAGGAGTCTGGAAGACTTGGTGGCAGAGTAGATGATGAAGAATGTAGGTCTTCTGTCTTATCAAAAGATTATAGTTGGTGATTCCCAATTTATCTCAGTATTTTTATCAGCCATCATTGTTTTACTGGCAAAAAGAGAAAGACCTCAGCTTAAAAAGGCCAAGGGCTCCCCCTGCATGTTGGGGCCATCTCCAGTTGTTCTGATCTGTATCTTGCCACTGGACCCAGATGGCTCCAGAGGAGAAAGTGAGGCTGGTGACCTTGCCGGTGACTCCCTCACTTAAATCCAATATATGTCCAAGCCATTGTGTTACCTTCCTGATGTCACGGTCCTCTTTGAGAACACAGGACAAACCACAACAACAACTGGCAAAGAGCCTGGAGGGGCCCCTCTTATCACTAATGGGAAACAGAAAGTGGGGCTGAAGGTCCAAGTTGATTGAGAATTCTGAGCATCCATTTCAGGGGTGGGGATGATGAAAATTATGTCTAGCTAAGAAGGGGTAAGGCATAAGGTGCAGGAACAGGAAGGTTTTGGGGAAAATATTCCTATTGCCTTTCTACTTTGTTACTCTTAAGGGCTAGTGCTGTCTGTAGTCTCAGGCAGAATTGTTGTATGGAATAGGGCTAGGGTTGAGTTAAATTCAAATCCAGTCCAGTATCTTAACAGTCTATAATGGAGAAATGAGAAGAACTAAGAAATAGAAAATCTAGAAATTTTAACCAGAGTTCAAGTCACAGAGAGAACAGGAAGGTCAGGATATGTGACTTTGACTCCCCTGGTTCCACTCACTGAAGCACTACTGTATGCAGAGCATAGTTTTATAATATAGACTATCATATTCTTTTTTTGAATTATAATTATGTGTTATTTTTCCAAAAAAATTGTAAGCTCGTTAAGGGCAGAGAATGTTTTGTTTTTCTATCTATCTTTCCAATGACTTGTGTTTAGGAGGCATTTAATGAGAAAGGGACACGAAGTGTGTGGTTGGCTTCTTTCCAGAGTCTTTGTCTGGATCTACATATCCAGGTCTTCTGGCTTTTAGCTTCAAGGGAGAAGATATGCAGTTCTACAATCTCTTCTGTTCCCTGAAGGGAAAAAAGACTCTGGGAAGAGGCCAAGTGGCAGAGGAGTTGATACCTCCACCATGTCCCTATCCCTATCTTACTACATTAGAAACTTCAGGATTTCCCCTTGGATAAAATCTGGAAGTCTTTCGTGGTTGAGCTGATATATCTTGCTTGAATGAAAGAGCTCATTCATTCTGTGAATTGTCTGGTATATATTCTCATCTGAACACTTTTCTCTGATCTTTGTTTGCTATAGTCTTGGATAAATAAATTTACTTGCTATTTGCTAAGTGTATAACTGGCATTTGGTGAAAGGGAGGTCAAGCTTTGATTATGTAGCTTTAGGTATTCCCTCTACCTTAAAGGATAGCAAGTAGGTGCTCTGTTTGAGCATAAAAATTAATTCCTCTAGATTAACGATATCTGGGGTTTGGGCAGATAGATATAATTCTATCCTGGTATCCGCTCTTTCTAGGGAGAGAGTGGGCAGCATTTGGCTTTTAATTCCTGCTTCCTCTATTCACAAGAATCAAAGTTTCCTGGAGAAGGATGGGTAGAGGAGACTCTGTGTGTGTGTGTGTGTATTTGTGTATACATTCACGTGTGGTGATATGACATGATGATTTTAGGAATGAATGTGACTTTAAAGCCTAATGTGTGACCTTTCCATGCTTACCCCTTTGCAGGCCTCAGGTGACCCAATGGACCGTATGGCTGATCCACACCTGCATGTGTGTGTACATATGTATATATAGTCACATATATATGTACGTGTATGTATGCATGTATAGATAGAAATATGGATAGATCTATTTTTATCTCCTGGTGAACCCATGTGGAGACACATAACCTATATGGGCAATACATCACACATAACACCTTACATTTAAAAAGGAAAGAACAGGTAGGGCTGAGTAGAGATAAACGTGTGTGTGTGTGTATGATGTATTTATGTTGATGTGGGGAAACCCAGAAAGCAGGGAGGTGACTATAAAGGGAAGCATTGATGGGAACATTGATTTGAGGGTCAATGAAGAGAAAAAAGAAATGAAATGCTGTGTGAAATAGTAAAGTCCACCTGAACAGAAGGTGGAAGAGATGAGGGACATGGGAAAGTGATGTGGCATGGATATGAAACAGTAAAGGTGGGGAACTTCAATTATCCAGATACCTATTGGAGATCTCTTTCTCTTAAAAGCAAAGCAGTTGACAAATAATGGTCTTGCTTTTGAAGATGATAATCCATTCCTTTAAAGGTAGAGGAAGTAACTGGAAAAACTGCTGGACTGGATCAATAAGAAGAAACTACAGTTATCTTCCACATTGCAACTTTTGATATATTGCAAGTAGCCATAAGAAATAAAATGGGAATTTTGGGATAGTTTTGCAGAAGCTATAGATGACATATGGAGGCTAGTAGACTACAAAGAAAAAGTTTAAAAACTCAGAAATGCATTAAAATGTATGGTATTGTGTAATATCAACGTATTTTATCTTTTGATGCCTTAATACTTCAGACTTCTCTGGTATGAAGGGATGGCCAAAATATTTGTATGGATTTTCCAGATGGGTTAGGGGATGCTGTACCCCTAATCCCTGTGATGTGGGAAGGGATAACTATAGTTGCTTAAGCGGAAGTGTTGGAACACTTGGAAAGGAGGGGAAGGGGAAGCGACGACTTTGTTTCCTCATCTGTAAACTGAGAGAGCTCTAAATATATGCTTCTATAGTCCAGTAGCTATTGATTACTTGAAAGCAGCTTGGTAGTGAGGGGAGAGTAAAATTATCTGGGCCTGTAGGAGATTACCTAACTTCAGGTGCCTTTGAACAGTCTTTTCGTTGTGTGGGAATTGCAGGTGTGGATCAGGCATGTGGTCCATTGAGTCACCAGAGGCCTGCAAAGGGGTAAGCACGGAAAGGTCACACATTAGACTTTAAAGTCACATTCCTTCCTATTTTCACATCATATCACCAGCTGCAGCGCCTTAGAATTTCATCCAACAGTGATCTGTCTGCTTGATCTTTCTGACACTCTGAGTAAACTCCCAGGGTTAAAGAGCTAATGCCTTTCAGCCTTAATTGCCAGATCATTAAACAGTCCATAAGGTATTGACCAGTGAAGAATTTAAATCTTCCTAATGTTCCAGGAAGGCAGTCTCCATGGTTTATATCAAGGACGGGCTAGCAATAAATAGAACTCAGGCAGAGAAAAGGATATGGACAATTAATGACACCCTTTCAGGAGGGAACTTAAAATGATATCAGATAGACAATCTACCCAGTAGTTTAATTACACTTGCAAATTAGTTTCATTAAAAAAAAAGCAAAACAAATAGAAGGAAAAATAAAGATTTCTTTGACCAGTGGGCATGGTTTTTTTTTTTACCAGAATCTTACAGCCTATTGAAAATTATATTATCATATCATTACGTTTTGAATTAGACAGTAGAAGTGTTATAAATATAAAAATTGAAAATTAAATAGCCTCTGCATGTTATTCAAAGGTCCCACTTTTTTGAAGACTGGTGAATATGGAAGTTGATAAGAGTGTTTTCTCAATGAATGGTCAACATCTCTTGTAGGTGAAAATTAGTTAATTTCACAATGAACTCAAATATTCCCTCGCATAGCATCATTCTCCTCTTTACCCTCAGACATTCTCTTATGGAAGGGAGGAAATTGTATATATGGGCTCCTCATCCACCTATTTGATAAGCATTTATTAAACACCTATTCTGGGCAAGGTGTTAAGGACTAGAAATACAAAGACAAAAAGAACAATCTGCCTTCAAGAAACTCTCATTTGGGGTGGGGTAGGGTGTATACAACATATACAATTAAATAAGTGCAAAATAATTTCTTAGACGTGTGGGACACTAAGAACTGTGTGTGTGTGTGTGTATGTGTGTGTGTGTGTGTGCACATGTGTGTGGGTAAGATCAGCAAAGACCTATGTTGCTGGTGGAAGCTGAGCTGAGCCTTGAAGAGAGCTAAGGACTCCAAAAGGAGAAAGTTAGGAAAGAGAAGTTGTGGGAATTTGATGTACCGGGGATAGCTCAGAGACCAGGGATGAAGCTCTGTATGTAGGGGAGCAACATGTTGACCAGCTTGGAATGCTTACTGCCTTCCTGGCACTGACAGTCTTTGTTTTAAGGTATTTTCCAACTGCAACGCCATATTCTTCTTCCCCAAATAGGCCCAAATAGTCAATTATTTGCCGACTGGAAAAGGACTGGGATGGTATTCACCCTCAGATCTGACCCACTGAAAGCAAGCAGGATAGTTGGTTATTCCATGCAAAGTTTCCAGGGAATCAGCTTCATGGGTTCCCTTCCCCTCCCTGATACTTAGCTTTCCCACATGGATACTAAGGATTTAAAGGGTCCTTTTCCTACACAGACTCTGTACCTGAGACTCAGGTAGGGTAAGTACCTTGTACATGGTTGCAAAGCTCATAGGTTTTGGAACTAGTGCTCACATCCAGCTCTGCTGACTCTCAAATCCAGAGTTCATCCCACTTGACCACACAGTCTCTCCAGAAGACTCATGAAAATTTTTTGCTATGAAAAAGATGAACTAGGGATATGATTCTTCATTTTAAAAAAAGATTCATTATATTTTTTAAAAATATAAATCGTATACATATGTGTATATATACATATGTATCTGTATATATGTGTGTATACACACGTGTATATACATATACATATATATATATATACATATACATATATATGATTTGTAGTCATTCAGTTTATATATAATTTGAGGGGAATCCTTCCATTACATAAAAGGAACTCCAAAGAAAAAAATGGTGTGTGCCTTCATTGTTGTGTTTTCTTCTTCACAGAATTGCCTCATAATGCAATCATTTTTCCTTCTTACCAGTTGAAAATGAAGAGAACAATAGAAATGTGGGGCCAAGGAAGAGAACTCCAGGAGGCTCCATTTTAAAAGAATAAAATCCATATGATATTTGATCTGGAGCTTGAAGGGATGTTCGAGGTCATTAAGTCCAGCTCCCTCACTTTATAAATAAGGAAACTGAGACCCAGAGAGATGAAGTGACTTGTGCAGGGTCAAAAAGATAGTAACAACTGAAAAAAAAAAAAAAGCATTTTTAAATGACTAATTCTAAGCCAAACACTTTTTTGTTAAGTATTAGGGATACAGATAGCAAATTTAAGACAGTCCTTGCTCTCAAGGAGCTCACACTAATTGGGAGAATTAATAGGATAATTCCATTTTAAAGCAGATGGCAAGATCTAGGAGTCTTTTGGGTGCATTGAACCCAAGTCTCCTTAACTCTAACTCTCCTGCTCCATTTACTACTCTAGCTAGGTGGCAAAGTGGATAGAATGCTGGGTCTGCAGTTGAGAAGACTTGAGTCCAAATCTGGCCTCAGACATTTATTTTCTGTATGACTCTGGGCAAGTCACTTAACTCTGTTTACCTCAGTTCCCTCATCTGTTCTTGTTGGCCTTTTGTTCTTGAAGAAGACCAATGACATCATGAAGGTGATATCTTGGCTTTCAAGTGAATTGATTTAAGCGAGGCAGAGCTGTTCAGAGTCATCAGCCTCACGCTCTCTTCCAGAGACATTGGAGTCCAGTGACAAGACATAAAGTCAAGATGACTGGCAATGGCCCAGGCTCATCTGTAAAATGAGCTGGAAAAGGAAGTGGCAAATCACTCCAGTGTTTTTGCCAAGAAAATCCCCAATGGGATCGCAAAGAGTTGAACACTACTGAACAACAACAACAAAGCTATTTCTCAGGCAAGCTAGATATTATCGAATTCAATGTCTACTTATTTTTAACTGCATTAAAATCTTGTCCCTTAAAAAGACAATGGAGTAAAAAGCCAGAGGCATTTTGGTTGTTTTTTTGAGGGGTGGGGAGGTGGGGTGGGGAGGTACTAAAAACTTCCAATAATTGGATTTATTCTTTCCTGTGGCTCTCAATTACCAACACCTTTCTTGATTTATTCATTATAAAGAAGAGTGACCTTTCAAATAATACAACTGACAAGAGATACCGAATTTATTTGCCAAAATACAATGAGGTCAAAAGGTTCTTCATTCCCAAGAGAAAGAAGGATGTTCTATCTTACATTTTATCTGCTCTTTGAGAAGCACCAAGTCAAAGCTTGTCAAGTTGGCCTTTTCTGTGTGTGACAGAACAAAAGGAGAAAATTATCTTGGCATTGCTAGTGGTAAATTAATGGAATAGTTAAAATCAAACAGAATTCCAAAATTTAGGTCCTGCTATATTTGCGGCACACAAATATTGCTCTCTACAATCTCAGCGATTTTTACAGATTTTACCAGGTAAATTGTGATTAAAAAATTGTTGAAACTGTCTAATTAGATTATAAGCTCCTTGAGGGCAGCCATTGCCTTTTGCTTCCTTTTGTACCCACAGAGCTTACTTAGCACAGTGCCTGGCACATAATAGGTACTTAATAAATATTTATTCATTAATTGATTGATTAATTGATAATTGGACATTTTGGATCTATTTTAATGATTGAATTATATCCTTATTTTATTTATATATAAATGCAAAGGTGTATCATGTCAGTCCTCTGCTCAAAAGCCTAACATGGCACTCCTTTACCCCAGGATAAAAGACAAATGCCTTTGTCAACATTTAATGTTAAATGTTATCATTTAAAGTCTTCCACTATCTGGTTTCAGGTAGGTAGGTGGCACAATGGATAGAGTGCTGGGCCTGAAGTCAGGAAGACTCATCTTCCTCAGTTTAAATCTAGTCTCAGACACTTACTAGCTGTGCAACCCTGGCAAGTCACTTAACCCTGTTTGCCTCAGTTTCCTCCTTTGTAAAATTAGCTGGAAAAGGAAATGGCAAACCACTCCAGTATGTCTGCCAAGAAAGCCCCAAAAGGGGTCACAGAGAGTTAAACATGACTAGAAATTGGCTTCAGCCTATCAAGTCAGGAAGATCTGGATCAAATCCTGCCTGATATGTTTACTAGGTATAGGAACCTGCAGCAAGTTACAACCTTTCTGAACTTAGTTTCCTCATCTTCAAGATGGGAATAATAACGTTACCTACCTCACAGTGTTATTTGCGAGGATTAAGTGAGATAATGCATGTAAAGTGGTCTATAAAATTGTAAAGCATCATGTAAATGTAAGTTACTGCTATCATTACTATTAATGCTTAATAATAATCGTAATCACAATAACCATAATAATAGTAATAATCTTTCCAAGATTTGTGCACATTAGTTGGGCACTCTCTGTTCTAACCAAGTTGACATATAGGATTTTCCTGGTGCATTCCATTCCATTTCTCCCTCAGTGCCTATCCTCTCAGTAGAGAAGGAAACAGCAAACTACTCTAGTGAGAGTTAAGTGTTAAGAGATACCCAGGGTCACACAGCTAGGAAGTGTCTGAGGCTGGATTTGAACTCAGGAAGATGAGTCTTCCTGAATTCAGGCTGAATGCTCTGTTCACTGCACCACCTAGTTGTCTTGTATTTGGTATTTATTTTTCTGTATATATGTTTTTTTTCTGTATGGAATATGTTTATCTCAATAAGGATGAGATAATTATGATAATCATGGATATATTACATATAAAATATGATTACATAGACACATATACATATATATGAATATAAAATAAAGGATAAAATAGGATAATCTGCTTTTGTCTTTGTATCTCCAGTGCCTAGCTCAGTGCCTGGTTCATAGCAGGTACTCAATAAATGATTGTTGAATGAATGGCCAAAGATCCCAATTTGATGGAAACATGTTTTATAGTCATGTATAACACCCCTAATTATTAGCTCATTTTAGTTGTATGGGAAACATAATAATTTCTCAAGTCGGTGTGTATCACTCTTCTATTGCTTAGGGAAATTTATATTAAATGAAAAGTTAGGAATTCAGTCATAAGTTACTCTGAGCCCCCAGTAAAGGGAAATTCCCCAAATTCATTTATATTTTTACCTCTATCTAAGCTCCTTTGGCCTCTTTGTGGTTAAGGCAAGATTCAGGTTACCAGATGTTTGGGTATGCAGCAGAGTATATATATTATGGCATCTGTTAAAAGGCAGGCACTGGGAGGGGAAGTTGGGCAGGCTTTTTCTTGGAATGCTCTTCTGATCTTGAGAAGGTAGGTAAAGCTAGTGATGTGCAACTCTACTCTTCTTCTGTGTGGTGTCTGTTGGGCTCATGACTATATTCACCCTCCCAACACCTGACACAACCCCGACCTACTTTCTCTCCTTTCTCCAGCTACACCCCTCCTCCACCCATGGCTCAAACCTTGATGTCTCCACTTCTTCCCCTTCACTTCCAGACTCTTAAAATCACTTCTTGATTCTGAACTAGCTCCCACCAAGTCTCTCTACTAATCAGAATAGACTTTTTTCACCTAATTGAAACTTTTTTTATTCAAGATGGTGTTCAGGCCTCATTCACACCCACTTCTGATTGATTCAATCAAGACTTGTTCTTACCTAGCTAAGGTAATTATTTTTAAGTGTGGTGGCATAATCAACAGAACCTCCCCCCCCAACATGTATAGATATGAATTCAGGTCATTAATACTGCTTGGACTGGTCATCTCAAAGGGCAACAGCACTGAAATTAGCTGATGATTCATTAAATGTTAATTCCGTAGAACTCTGGTAAGATATCATCTGTTATACCATTTTTTGAGGGGGAGTCAATTATATCCCCAACTAGTATATCTGGATGGACAATTCGGAGGAAGTACTCATACCTTAGGGTCATTATTCACCTTCTGTCACATGTGGTTTCACAGTCCCTAGATATGAAACTGATTGTCTCTAAGGGATATATGAGGATCAGGGCCATTCTGAGAAGGGTGTGGGACCTGGAGCAAATTCTTCTGTCATTCCCTCAGCCTCCTTGTCTCATTTTCATATGAACAAAATAAAATTAGAAGAAAACACCAAGAGCAGCCTAGGAGAAAACTAATGGACCCCATTCTAACCACAGGAGACACATGGCAGTTGGGGAAGACAGCATTTTCCATTTTTCCCAATGGAGGTATAGAATGTATACACATAGGTGTGTGTATGTGTTAGGGGGAGGAATTGACAACTGTTTGTGAAGGACATTGAGTTAGGTGCTGGGGACACAAAAAACTACAAGATGTGGATCTTGCTTTCAAGTTATAAAATAGCCTCTGATCTTCCATTCAGTACCCTAATCCTCATCCTGGAATCACTGTTACCTGTTTGGTGACATGGTACAAAGTATGGGGACTAGGAGCAAACTATATCTATCTATCTATCTATCTATCTATCTATCTATCTATCTATCTATCTATATCAATGTACTTGTCTGGGAAAGCACACTAAAGCTGTTTATGTTGAAAATTCTGAGTAGTGTCTTGGATTTCCCGCAAGAGTGCTTAAGAACCGTGTTTACTAGTGCCTATGATAGCAATGATCTTGGGGTTAGCAGTAAGGTTGGTCCCTATTATTGGTTGTCACAGTGGTTTTTTGTGGATGTTTCCACAGTGGATCTAGGTATAATCTAGGGGGCAGATAGTAGAGATTCAGACATCTCTTCTGGTCTACATTGCACTGAGACTCTACTAAAATATACTTGGGGTGTTCAACAGTTTAATGAAATCTGTCCTGGGCAAAGTCCAGACAAAGGAATGACTCCTTGGTGACAAGTTTTTTGAAACACTAAAATGTTTGAAGATGATATTATCCACAATCAATGAACACAGTAGAATATTGTTTGATAAACCCAGAGATCCCCACGGCTAGAGTAAAAACTCATCATTTGACAGAAACTGCTGGAAAAACTGGAAAGCTGTGTGGTCGAAATTAAGCTTAGCTCAACATCTCACAGAGTATACCATGCTAAACTCCAATTAGACACATAAATTAAATATAAAGGATAACATCATAAGCAAAGAAGAGGAAGGAGCAAGGAAGAAATTACCTTTCAGATCCATGGATATAGGAAAAGTTGTCGACCAAGCAAGGGACAGAAAAGATCATAGAAGATAAAATGGATAATTTTGATTATATAAATTAAAAAAGAGAACGAATGTTAAAACTATAAGGGAAACAGGTAACTGGAAAAGATCTTTTTCAGCAGGTTTATCTGATAAAAGTCTCATATTCAAGCCATATACGGAACTGATACAAATTTATAAGACAAAGAGCCATTCTCCACTAGATAAATAAATGCCAAATATTTGACAAATGGGGAAGCCAGGTGGTGCAGTGGATAGAGTGCTGGGCCTGGAATCATGAAGACTCATTTTCCTGAGTTCAAATGTGGCCTCATATTTACTAGCTATGTGACTCTGGGCAAGTCACTTAACCCTGTTTGCCTCAGTTCCTCATCTGGAACTGAATGTAACTGAAACACTGAATTGAGCTAGAGAAAGAAATGGCAAACCACTCCAATATCTTTGCCAAAAAAATCCTCAGATGGCATCACGAAGAGTCAGACATGACTGAAATGACTGAACAACACCAATAATTTGATAAGTAATTTTGATATAAAAATTTGGATAAATATCAGAGGATATGAAGAGGATGGAAGAAATCCAAAATATCAACAACCATATAAAATGCTCTAATGACTAATAATTAAAAGAATTCAAAATGAAGTAGCTCTTAAGTTTCACATCACATCCATCAGATTGGCAAAGCTGATGAAGGGAAAATGATAAAGGTTAGTAAAACTCCTCTTGAAATAATTTTGAACTACCCCTCCAGAACCACTAAACCATTCATACCTTTTGTCCTATCAATACTGCTACTAAACCTACAACCTCAAAGCAAGAAGAAAAGGACTCAATGGTACAAAAACATTTGTAGTAACTCTTTTTTGTAGTAGCCCAAATTAGAAACTGAGGGAAAGCTCACCTACTAGGGAATGTCTGGATAAATTTTGGTATATGAATGTAATATAATATTATATATTTTTTGCTTTGGTTGAGTTGTTTCACCCATGTTCAACTCTCCATGATCCTATTTGGGATTTCCTTGTCAAAGATCCTGAAGTGGTTTGCTATTTCCTTTTCCAGCTCATTTTACAGCTGAGGAACTGGGGCAAATAGAGTTAAACCACTTGCCATAGTCATAGGAAGTATGTGTTTGAGACTATATTTGAACTCAGGTCCTCCTGCCTTCAGGGCTGGTGCCCTATCCACTGTGCTACCTAGCTTCCCATAGTATCCTATGAATATATTAAGAATATGACAACAGAATATTATTGTGCTGTAAAAAATGACAAAGTGGATTATTTCAGAGGAAACTAGGATGACCACTATGAACTGAGAAAGAGGAAGTGAGCAGAAGCTGGACAGTAATTTATGCAAGGAAAACAACATTACAAAGAAAAACCACTTTGAAAGACTTTAGAAAGGCTTTTGACTTCTAGAATTATTGACTGATCAAGGCAGTGTTAAACCAAAACTTCTGAGGGCTGACTATGATGTACACTACCACTTCCTGCCAGAGACATTATGGACTTAAAATATAGAGAAAGACAAACATTTTTCAGTGTGGCCAATATGAGAATTTGTTGTGTTTTGTTGACTATACATATTTGTTATGAAGGTTTTATTTATTTATTTTGAATTGTTCAATGTGTGTGTGGGGGGTGGGGTGGGAATTGGTAGGGAAAGATAATAATAAATGCTCATTTTAAAAAAGATGATATCCATTCACTTAAGGGACATTTATTAAACACTTACTGCATGCCAGGAGATGTGATAGGTACTAAGGATGCAAAGACAAAAATGAAGCAGTCCTTTTCTTCAAGAACCTTAGGATACAATGTGTACCCAAAGAAGTGGACCTTACTTTCTTACTTGTAAAATCAATAGATTGGATTAGACAACCTCTGAGACATTTTGCAGATCTAAATAGGATCCTAAGTTCTAAATTAATGTAAAATCTAAGCAAAACAAATTCAAAGTAATTTCCAAGGTGACAAGAGGAGAATATTAATTGGAATAATCTTGAAAAACCTTGTGTAGATGACACTTGAGCTGAGCCTTTCAAGAAGCAGGTGATCCTAAAAGGTAGATGTGAGGAGGGAATATATTCTGGTTATGGAAGTGGGGCAGCCTAGCAGAAAAGGCACGGAGGCAGGAGATGAAATATTTTGTATCAGGGATAGCTACTAGGCCAAGTTGTTTGGAAAGTAGAGTGTTAGAGAAAGTAATATGAATCAGAATGGAAAGGAATCATTTAAGTCACACTGTGCTGGATGCCATGAAGAGAAGTTTGTCTTTTTTTCCAACAGGCAATGGGGAGCTATTGGAGCGTTGCTGTGCTCCAAAGCATCGTGCTTTGTTTTTGAAGAAGGCCAATGATAACACCGGTGATGTCTTGACTTGTGCCTGAATTGGATTTAAGAGAGGCAGAACTGCACCAAGTCATCCCCCTTACTCTCTTCCAAAGTTATTGGAGTCCAGTAGCAAGACAAAAGTCAGGACCACTGGCAATGACCTTGGCTTCTTTGTCTGACCAAGCTCTAAGAGCTCCACAGAACCTGCTTCAGCTGCCTTTGTGGAAGAAATTGTTCTTATCTGCCCATTCTGCCAGGAAAAGTCTTTAAATTCTTTAGTTAAATATCCTCCTACTGGGGTAGACAGGTTTGAGGCATGTTGGTTACCTGGTTTAGCTCTTCTGTCCAAATGGTTTACTGGGGTGTGGCCGCTGTACTTGCTACAGCTTTTTGGAGCCATAGGTGAGATTTCTTTGGCAGGTGAACACCGAAAGGTGGATGAGCAGGCCTGAAAAGGATTCAGCAAGCCCTCACACCAGAGGTGCTAGTCCTCCTGGAACACTCCTCTCTTTTCCCTGATGCCTCACTGGGGCATACCGAACAGAGGAGTGACAGAATCACACCAATGCTTTAGTAATATAAATCTGACACCATTGTGGACAATGGATTAGAAAAGTGAGAGAGATTGGAGGTACTATAAAAAGCCTTCCTGAAAGTCACGGTATGGCAAAAGAGTTTGTCCTATTAATTTATTTTGTAAAAATAAAGCAAATTAAAAATGCGTATCACTCAGACTGACATATGAATGTCACAATGGCAGTCCATTGAGTTAATCTACCAAATGTATATTTCCTGGACTTGTATTCTGAGAAGTAATAAGCTGAGGCCCTAACTGGATTACATCATAACGCTGATCTCCAGCATCCTTGATATAAAAATCTGTCTCTTTAACAATTCTCTTGTTAAAGCTATGTAACTATGAATTATGGGACACTCATATCTCCAAAGAATCTTATAATTATAAGACAGCTCATGTGATTATAATCTGTAGCATATTCTCACTCATGACAAATAAGCCAAATAAAATACATTATCAGGTACAGAAAGGAAGAGGCTCAATCATGTAGTGAGAATGAAAGACAACAGAAGGAATGTATCCTCAAGTTGGTATCCTCAAGATATTCAAAGAAATAGAAGAAGGTCTCTAGTACATTGAATGGATATTCTATGCAGGACGTAGGAAAGATAGATAAGAGAAAGACAGGATGGGGAAGTGTAGAGGGGTTGTTTTTAACATTGGTGGAAGGCGTACCTGCACTGCTGAAATCAAAGATGCAAAAAAATACAGTTTTCTAGGTGAATATTTTAGAATTCAGACTTCAGCAGAATAAGTCACTTGGGGGCTTTGCATTTTATAAAGACATTTTTGTTGTTTTTTCGTAAAGCGCTCTGAGGCTTTCATGCTAGAATTTTGTTTACAAATCATATGTGTTCTTAATATACAGAAAATCAGGAGGTAGGGTTGAAAGCAGTTCCCTTTGCAATGGATACACACACACTGGTAAATAATTGAACAAAGGCAAACATCAAAAGTAACACATCTACTGGTGTATATACATACATACCCCGTTTCCTGAGGGGAGGGAACACAAGACAGTCAGATGCAATGGAACCTACTAGGAAGATAAGACACAGGATGAGGCTGAGATGAATGAAAGGAGAGTGTGGTGCTGATTTTCTTTTTCATTAAAGTACTAGCAAATGTTTTTAGGAAAAAGAAAAACACACTCATTGAGAAAGTACAGAACATACTAGCGGGCAAGTCTAAAGTCTAACTATTGTTGAAGGTACAAGTGCAAAGTAATTTTACATAAGTCACTGAAGTGCTTTGTGAGTCTGGGCATAGACTCATAGCCTCAAAGAATCCTATAGTTGGAAAGGATTTCTCAGGGTGACAAGTCCAAATACAACCCAGAATGTGAATCCTGTTTATATGATACGCCAACCTGATGAGAGGTTGGTTAACTTTAGCTTGACAATCTCCAGTGATGGAAATTTTGTTATTCCCTGAGGTGCCCCATTCCATTTTTGGATAGTCCTAATCATTAGAAAGTTTGGCCTTCATTGTGCTGTTTTTAAGAACGACAAAAACAACGATAAAAATGTTACTAGACAACAGCTGAAACTTCCACAGGCTGAGTTTAATAACTCTCTTAGCGAAGGGCTTCTTTAAATTGGACTCTCTGTACTCCCCAGGTACAGAACTGCTAAGTTTAAGAATTCTACAGTAGAATTTTATTGGCTAAGAGACTCTGCAATATATGGAAATAACTGTAGTTATGTGGATTTCATCTTATTATTCTGCAAAATATTATTCTGTAAAAATTTGTAAAAAAAATCCCTGGTGGGGTGAGAAGAAAGTGGGCTGAGTACCCAGGGATTATTAACCTGGGAGTCAGGGTCAGGTGTATCTGGACTTTTTAGGGTCACAGAGGCATCTTTCTCTTCATTTGACTCTCCAGGGAGAGCTAGTGCTGAATTTTCTTTTCTTCTTTTCCTATTTTAAAAATTCTTTTTAACAGAATTTTCTTTTTCCCCAGTTAGATGTAAAGACAATTTTTAACATTCATTTAAAATTTTTTTCGAGTTCCAAATTTTCTTCTTTCTTCCCTCACCTTCCCCCTTCCTGAGATGGTAAGCAATTTGGTAGAGGTTATACATGTGCAAGCATGTGAAACATGTTTCTTTATTAGTCATGTTGTGAAAGAAGACAGGATCCAAAGTAAAAAAAAAAAAAAAAGAAAAACAAAGTGAAAAATAGTATGCTTCAACTGCTATTCTGACTCCATCAGTTGACTCTGAGTTTTCTTATTTCTTCTTTCACAAACATCTCCTTTTTTCCCTACTCACACAGCTGCATCCCTAATGTAGGCAGACCTTGCACCTGGACCATTGTAATGGTTGGTCTCCATGTTTCAAGTCTCCATTCTAATTCATCCTTCTCTCACTTGCTAAAGTGATCTTTCTAAAGTTTAGTTCTGACCATGTCAAATTCTTCCCCCCCTCTCCCTGCTAGAAACTCTCATGGTTCACTATTACTTCTAGGTTCAAATATAAAATTATCTTTGGCTTTTAAAGCCCTTCCCGACCTGTCCCCTTTCTCCCTTTCCAGCCTTCTCATATTTCATTCTCCTCCTAAGATTCTTTCTCATGTCCAACTCTTCACGACCCTATTTGGGGTTTTCTTGGCAAAGATACTAGAGTGGTTTGCCATTTTCTTCTCCAGATTATTTTACAGATGAGAAAACAGAGGCAAACAGGGTTAAGTGATTTACCCAGAGTCACACAGCTATTAAATATCTGAGGTCAAATTTGAACTCATGTCTTCCTGACTCCTGTGCTCTATCCACTGAGCCATCCAGGTGCTAGTCTAGGACTTTAAGATCCAGTAATAATGGCATCCTTGCTCTTCCTTGTGTATATGATACTCCATGTCTTGACTCTATATCTTTTTACTGGCTATCCACAACTCTGTTTCCTGGATTCCTTTGAGAATCAGTTCACTTTCCACCTTTTGCAAGAGGCCTTTCCAGGTCTCCTGTTCCTCTCACCACTGCTAGTGCCTTCCCCTCTGTAGATTCGACTCACATTGTAAGTATTTTGTATATACATACTTGTTTGTATGATATCTCCCCCATTACATTGTGAGTTTCTTTTGACTATGAGGATTGTTTTTTGCCTTTCTTTGGAAGACAACAATATGGAAAGGGAATTGTATCATATATGTGTGTGTGTATATATATATATATATATATATATATATATATATATATATGTATGTATATATATTTATATATTCTTTTTTTTATTTTTAGAGGGGGGAAGGCAGGCAGTTGGGGTTAAGTGACTTGCCCAAGATCACAGAGCTAATAAGTGTGTCAAGTGTTATGTCAAATTTGAACTCAGGTCCTCCTGACTCCAAGGCTGGTGCTCTACTCATTGCGCCACCTGGCTGCCCCCTATATTTATTCTTATATTGTGTTTTAAGCTACAATTACTAATTTAAATTGGATTTTTATTGTTCATGTGTACCTACTGTTTTTTTAACAAAGCAAAACAACCACACAGCTCCCAAACTAGGCCAAATTTAGGCCGAGTCTACAACAGGATCTGAACTATGTTGATTCCTCTTCATTTCCCTAGATAGGATCTTCTGGGCTTTCCAGTTTGTTTGCTGTTCCCTAGATCTTCTTCTCTGTTCCTCTCCATCCCCCAATCTCCACCTTGATAACCTGACTGACTTCTATTTACTTCCCCTGCTTAATCATTTGATTTTGACTTTGGAATAATATCTTGACTCCAATTAATCTGGCCACAGTGGCCCAGCAGGACAGGCTGAGCCCCTTCTCTTGAAACAAATGTTTTCTGAAAATCACTAAAGCTTTAAAAAAGTCTTCAAAACTTGTTTTGCTTATTCATCTCCATCACCTTCTTCCACTACTTACCTTGGAAAATACAAGTTTCTGCCTGTTGCAAACACCATAAAAAGAACTCCAATAGAAACAGACACCTAAACATGGCCCCTTGTGGCCAGTTTGTATTTAGTCAGTCAAGTCAAAAGTCAATGAGCATTCATTAAGTTCTTCCTATGTGCCAGGCACTAAGATAAACTTTTACTTAGTTTCATCTGGGAAAATCTTTTTATGGTGCTCATGTCTAGTCCTCCACAGATGTGGGTATATACAGCTCCCAGATTAGGCCAAATTTAGGTTCAGTCTACAATAGGATTTGAACTCTGGTGGTTCCTCTTCACCTCCCTAGATAGGATTTTCTGGGCTTGTCTGTTTGCTGTTACCAAGTTTCTCTTCTCTGATCTTCCCTGACCCCCAACCTCTACCTTGATAACTTGACTGACTTCTTTTTTTTTTAATTTAATTTTTTTTTATTTTTAGTTTACAACACACAGTTCTACATAATTTTGAGTTCCAGATTTTCTCCCCTTCCTCCCCCCTCCCTCCCCAAGATGGCATGGAATCTCATATAACTACCACGTATAACTTCGCATTGAATTAATTTATACACTGGTCAAGTTGTGGAGAAGAATTATGACCAATGGAATGAATCGTGAGAAAGAAGAAACAGAACAAAAAAAAAACCCCAAAAACAAAAACAAAAGAGAAGAAAAAAAGGCAAGCATGAAGTGTGCCTCAATCTGCATTCAAACTTCATAGTTCTTTCTCTGGATGTAGATAGCATTCTCCATCGTGAGTCCTTTGGAGTTGTCTTTGTACCTTGTGTTGCTGAGAAGAGTGAAGTCTGTCAGGGTTGGTCCTCACAGAATCCATATATCTGTGGTTGTGTATAATGTTCTCCTGGCTCTGCTCCGCTCACTCAACGTTATGTCGTGTAGGTTTTTCCAGGTTGTTATGAAGTCCGTATCATCCCCATTTCTTATGGCACAATAGTATTCCATTACCTTCATATACCACAGCTTGTTCAGCCACTCCCCAATTGATGGGCATTCCTTTGATTTCCAATTCTTGGCTACGACAAAAAGAGCTGCTATAAATATTTTTGTACATATGGGTCCTTTTCCCGTTTGTGTGATTTCTTTGGGTTACAACCCTAGAAGTGGTATTGCTGGGTCAAAGGGTATGAATATTTTTATAGTCCTTTGGGCATAGTTCCAAATTACTCTCCAAAATGGCTGGATCATCTCACAACTCCACCAGCAATGTAACAATGTTCCAATTTTCCCACATCCTCTCCAGCATTTATCATTTTCCTGTTTTGTTATTTTAGCCAATCTGACAGGAGAGATGTGGTATCTAAGAGTTGTTTTGATTTGCATTTCTCTAATCAGTAGTGATTTAGAGCATTTTTTCATATGCCTATAGATAGCTTTAGTTTCTTCCTCTGAAAACTGCCTGTTCATATCCTTTGACTATTTCTCAATTGGGGAATGGCTTGTATTCCTATATATTTGGCTCAGTTCCCTGTATATTTTAGAAATGAGGCCTTTATCAGAGATACTAGTTGTAAAGATTTTCTCCCAATTTTCTGCTTCCCTCCTAATTTTTGTTGCATTAGCTTTTTTTGTACAAAAACATTTCAATTTAACATAATCAAAATTATCCATTTTGCCTTTTGTAATGCTCTCTATCTCTTGTTGGGTCATGAATTCTTTTCTTTTCCATAAAACTGATAAGTAAACTATTCCTTGCTCTCCCAAATTACTTATAGTATCAGCCTTTACTCCTAAATCATGAACCCATTTTGACTTTAGTTTGGTATATGGTGTAAGATATTGGTCTATGCCCAGTTTCTGTCCTACCATTTTCCAATTTTCCCAACTTTCCCAACTTGACTGACTTCTAATTACTTCCTCTGCTTAATTATTTGGTTTTGACCTTGGACTGGTATCTTGACTCCAATTAAATCAAATCAAATAAACAACAAATGAAATAAATGAACAAAACAACAATAAAAAGCAAACTTAAATTAATGATGGTAGCTTAAAACACAATATAGCACTCTCTTTGTGTAAACATTCTAAGTAACAATGTATAGATCTGGTGTTGGTCAATTCCACCATTTTATTCCATTCCACAGAAACAGGAAAAATGCATAAAAAAGACTCACAATATACCCGAAATAATTAACAAAATGTCCCTTCCTCTGTGGTGAGCCTTCCTTAGCAATTGCCTTCAGGCAAGTTCCAGGGAGTCACAGAAATGGGGTGACTTTTTTTTTATCAACCAGTGACTTATTTTGACTATTGTGACATGAGTTTGGAGTGCTACTGACGTATGAATTTCTTTTTACTTATACAAGTAAGTACTGGATCAAATTCTTGGATTTATTACTTACTGCATTCTGCAGCTGCAAGTGAAATCCCTGTTTTGGGAGACTCTTTTCCTAGGCAGAAGAAATGTTGGTATTAATATGATTTATAGTGGTTTTTTTTTTTGCTTTGGTGTTAAAAGGGGGTTTCTCTGGAGCAGTCACTTGTTATCTAATAGTCTGCATGCTAAAAGTTCAACAGTTTAAAGAAAAACTTCCTTGGCAACTTTTTTTTAAAAATTAAGAATTCCTACATTCTTGCACCTTCCCCCTCTCCTCCTCCTACATATACTTACTCTATACACACTTACTTCTTCCAAAGTTATTATCAGGATAATTATTAGACCAGGCCTAGATAGACTATTTATTCTCAGGTAACATCACTGACTGCATGTTATTCTTAATTATGAGAAGCTGTCCATCCTAGGCTTATCCCCAAATAACAGACAACTACATCCAAGGAGCCTGGTGTTTTTGAATAGGTGCTAAGGCTAAGTTGCCCATAAAACCAACCATGAATTTATAAAAGGTATCATACACATTCAGCTACATGTTCCCTGAACAATTAGAGCTCCTAAACTTTTAAGACTGGTTAAAAAACACATAGAACCACTGATTTTATATATATATATACATACATGTATACATATATATATTTTCTAAAGTACTTTTCTCAATTTAAGTAAGAATGATACTACAAATTGTATGCTACAAAAAACACCCCACATGGATACTCGACTAGCATATTGAAGGTTGGTGGAGACCAAGGAAGTTTACAGATTGGAGGAAAGTACTCATAAACACCTGAAAGAGTTATGGCACTTTTCATGTTTCCTGTATCCAAGACCTACTCATCCATTATTTATCCTTTAATTTAGAATGTACATGAGCTGTATGTAGGGTTTTGCTTAGCAGAAATGATATATTGACTCTTTTTTACAAAATTAACCCTCTGTTATGTTAATGAAAATGGGAAAATCTTTCCCATCCATTAATAGGCCCATGTGACTTGTCTGAGTCACACGAGCCAGAGTCACATGGAAGCCTCAGTCACATGAGCCTGTGGTGGGAGGAGCTTGCTGAAGGGTGGAGTAGAAAGGGGTGGAGCAGGAAGTGAGACAGAGCAGTCAGAGCTGGGAGAAAGAGAGAGAGTAGGCAGAGCAGCAGCAGCAGCAAGAGGGAGTGAAAGCCAGGGAGTGCTTCTGCTTGAGGGTGTTCATTTGTGGGAAGGCCCTCACAGAAAGAAGGCTTGGGCATGGCCGTGCCCCCTGCATTGCTATTGTGTGTAGATTTCTTTGTTGCTATGATGGATTTGGCTTTCTGGTGTTTGAATAAATGTTTTGGCTTTACCTTTAATGAAGAGAGTCTGTTATATTTTGCGATTCAGAACTGCGCCAGCATATTCATAGCAGCCGTAGTTGCTGTGGGTATCTCCTTGGCACTACACTCTCCCCCCATCCCAAATTGACCCTTAGCTAATGAAATCTCATTAATCATCAGAGAAAATACAGCTCAACTGAATGTGAATCAGAATAGACTTGTTAAGTCTAAATACTATTCTAGTTTCCAGATAATGCTGGTATATTAGATAGAGTGTTGTATTTGGGGTCAGACCTGGGTTCAAATTCTACCTCAGACACTAACCACAAAAGTAACTTGGTCTCTCTGGGACTCAGTTTCCTCTTTTTTTAAAATAATAGGTTAGGACTTGATGACCTCTGAGGTCCCTTCTAGCTCTAAGTCTGTGATCCTATGAAGTCAAATTAATACAATATGTTAGTTATGCACAAGCATAGATACATTTATTCTTTGTCTGCAGCTGATAGCATAGTGTTAGATATAGGCACTTAGGATGTTAGAAGTATATCATCCAGTCCAATTTCCTCCTTGCATAGTAAAATCATGCTGTTTTATTCATATAGTGTTTATATTTTTCACCTATGTTGGGTAAATCACTAAACCTTACAGCTCTGACTTACAAAATAAAATAATATTTTCCCTAAATCCTTTTTTAAAATTCATTCATTCATTTACTCATTTACTTTTTTATTTATTTAGAGCCTTCCTTTTGATTTAGTTTTGAGCATGCTTGAGCCTGGCCTGAGATTACTATGGGGAAAAGGGGGAAAAAAGTGTGTGTGTGTGTTGTATATGTACATATATTTATACATATACATGTATATATATACATATTTATACATATACATATATGTATATACACATATATACTGTAAGAATAAAAATGCATGAATTTTCTCAACTATGTAACAAGGTAAATGTATTAGATGATATACTTCTGTCATTCTGTGTGTCTATATACAATTCTACTATATCAGTTGTAAACAAAGAAAAAAAAAGTACAGGCTTGTGCACAGCTGACGTGGTGTTACTTTGCATTTGTCGGCTAATAGAATTAGAGCTGGAAAGGACCTTGGAGATAATCAGGTGTTACATGCATGTTTAAACATATACAGGGGTTTATGGGCATTCTGGTGTAAGGGCTTGACAAGTGCTTTTCAGGGCTGCTCATCCTCATGCTTTGGTGTCTTCCTCCCCCCAATTCTCACCTGTGGCTCCTAGGAGCTGTAGTACGCTCAAGGGCCACACTCCAGTAAAATCATCTTGGTAGATGGGCCAGACCAGGTAACTGACAGGACTCAAACCCATCAATACATTAAAGGGAGGTCTCTCCCAATCATGTGAAGACTTCCCCCAGTGGAAATGGGTGGATGAAAACATTCTGTTGCAATGACCACAAAGGTAACTGAAGAAGGCTCTGTAGAATGCTTAGAGCTTGGTCAGACACAAAGAAACCAAGGTCATCCACTGCATCCAGGGTCATCACTCATCGGCCTGACCTATGTTTTGCCACTGGACTCCTATGATGACTCTGGAGTAGAGAGTGAGGCTGACGACTTTGCACAGTCCTGCCTCACTTAAATCCAGTTCACTTGCAGATCAAGACATCACTCTCCTGATGTCATTGGTCCTCTTCAAGAACAAAGGACAGAGAACAATAATCTGTGAGGTCTCCAATCCTGCAACCCTGACCGATTAACAAAACAACAAGATTTCCTGTGTAATATTTGCAATAAAGGTGTGGGCATTCTCACATTATTTCTTGGTAGCTTGGTGGCTCTGTGGATAGAATACTAGACCTGGGGTCAGGAAGACCTGAGTTCAGATCTAGCTTCTGACCCTTACTAGCTATGTGACCCCATATAAGTCACTTAATCTTGGTTTCCTCATATTACAAATGGGGAATAATTATAGTACTTAACCTCCAGGATTGTCATGAAGAGAAAATGAAGTATTTATTAAACACTTTGTAAATTTTGAAGTTCTATATAAACACTAGCTATTCTTTTCTCCCCCCACCCAAAGTAACATACCTTGAGAAGCAGAAGAAATATTGCTTAAAGGTTGACAAAGTGCAAATATACGTATTTGTCAGTAAAAGTTACAGCCATGGCTACCATAATCTAGAGGCCTTTGAATGGTCACGTCTAGACGTTGGACCTTGAGAACAATTTTTCCAATGGCCATGAAGGCAGTTAAAACAGGCACTGTGGAGCGCTTAGAGTTTGGTCAGATATCAAAGATGCCAAGGTCATCCACTGCATCTTGGGCCAACCCCAGTCATCCTGACTTTTGTCTTCCCACTAGGCTTCAATGACTCTGGAAGAGAGTGAGGCTGATGACTCTGCACAACTCTGCCTCACTTAAATCCAATTCAGGCACAAGTCAAGACATCACCCCATGATGTCATTGGTTCTCTTTAAAAAGGAACAATCAACAAAAACAGCTACTTTGCTTTCTGCTTGATCTGGGGAGTTTCTGTAAGGTAGATTTCAATTAGACAAGAGCACATTCACTTGTCCTGCTTTAAATACTAGCCTGCCTTGAAAAAGGGCAGAAGACCTAAATTAATCTGTCTCTTGATAATGTGAGAGTAGAAGACAGATGGGTTAGTGTTAATTAGCAGGCTTTTTAGACTGGTGCTGATTAGTCTATTGGAATCTTCTTCTTCGAGAAATAAGATATTAAAACAGGACTAATGATGCAATGTGCTCTATCAATGAAAGGTCTGTAGCTAACTTAGGGAAATGAAATGAGAAGCATTTTAGTACCAATCTTGCAGAGTTATGACATTATCGGGTCAAAGGATATTTGCTTCAATTACCTTAGAAACAGGATCTTCTACTGGTTTTTTTTTTTCAGCTTAGCCTCCTTTTCTGCTTTTTCTTTTCAGAGATTTCATTCAGTTTCTTTTATTAAGAAATTCGAAGGAACATGGTGATTTCAGTGGAGAGTTCTTTATCTCTTTCCTAGCTGAAGGCTTTTCCAGGAATTGGCTACATGAGGAGAAATAGAGTCAGTATTGAATAGAAGGGAAATTATTCAGTGAGAATCCAGTTGGCCAAAATTATTTATGGCCCAGGCACATCCTCATGTTTCCCCCAATTCTAGCCCATCCTCCATGGAATTCCCTAAAGTGCAGGTTTGACCATTTCACTGCCTGGCTCCCTATCACCTCCAGGACCAGATATAAAATTCTCTGTTGGGCCTCCAAAGACCTTTATAACCTCACCCATTCTGACCTTTCCAGTCTTCTTCTCCCTTAGTCACCCCCACATATTGTGTGACATAGCCAGTGGCTCTGGCCTCCTTGCTCTTCCTTGCACAAGATGCTTCATCTCCTCACTCTGGGTATTTTCACTGACTGCTGCCCATGACTAGAAGTCTTTTCCTCCTCATCTCTATCTCCTGGCTTCCCTGGTTTTCTCTAAGTCCCAGCTAAAACACCACCTTCTACCCCACCCTGATTCCTCTCCAATTTATTCTGTGTATATCTTGTTTGTGAGGGCAGCTAGGTGGCACAGTGGATAGAGCGCCAGACTTGGAGTCAGGAAGATTCATCTTCCTGAGTTCAAATCTGGCCTAGATACCTAGCTATGCGACCCTGGGCAAGTCACTTAACCCAGTTTGCCTTGGTTTCCTCATCTGTACCATGAGCTGGAGAAGGAAATGGCAAAACACTACAGTATCTTTGCTGAGAAAACCCCAAATGGGGTCATGAAGAGTCTGACGTGATTGAAAAATGACTGAAAGACAACAAAATGTTGTTTATACATAGTTTTTTTTATATGTTTTCTCTCTCATTAGACTGTGAGCTTCAGAGGAAGGACTATTTTTTAAACCTTTCTTTGTATTCCCAGAATTTAGCAAAGTGCCTAGTACATAGTAGGTGCTTAATAGAGGCTCCTTAGGTTACAGTTTTGTTAGAGGCTTGCTCTGTCAGACACTTAAGCACTTAATAATGGTGTCTTTAGTTAGGCAGCCCAGACATATTTTAGGAGAAATACACAGTAATAATATTTAATATTTGGGTATTGCTTTTGTGAGCCCTTACTTATCCTTAGTGAGAATGGCAGGTGAGGTGAGGGAGATATTTATCACTATATACTGAATATTGAGGCAGTTTGTTTTTTTAAAAACAGATTTTCTTTGATATCTTTGGTTTTTGCATAGCCTATATCTCCCCCTGTATCCTTTTTCTTCTTTCCTCCCAGAGAGATATCCCTTATTAAAAAAAAAAGGTTTTTTTTTTAAAGAGGAAAAGACAAAAAAATCAGTAAAATCAATCAATGCATAAATAAAAAAGATCTGACCTTATATGTAATGCTCCATATAAGTTTGTGGAGCCATTTACATATATTCACTTATTTGATTCTAATTTAAACCTCAGACCAAGAAAGAAATATAGTGGCATACTAGACAACCTGGAAGAGTGATCCAGTAAGCCAAGACCTTGTTTATTGTTGGAACAAAAGAGGGAGATCACAGGTTGCAATTAATTGCTGAGAACACAGCTTTACAGTTTAAAAAGTTTAAAAACTTTCACTTAGGTTCCCCCACAGCGAAGGTCTTCAAAGCAAAGGTTGAATGATTCTTAGTCAGGAATCTTGGGAATTCTCGTGGATTCTTGTTCATGTATCACTTGGATAGTGCAGTCTTTGAGGTGGGTTCAGACTCTGAGATTCTATGATTCTGAGAATCTCTCCTAACCATTCCTATTTCTGTCACGCCAAATCCAGTTTTTATTGTCACTTGTCTAGACTACTGCAGTAGCTTCCTAGTATCTTCTCGACTCCAATTTTCTCCTGATGTAAACCACTTTACATACAGCTACAAGACTGGTTTTCTGGATTTATTTTAGTCCTTCAACTTTTTGAGAAACGTATTATTTTCCAGTTACATGTAGAAACATTTTTAATATTCATTTTTGGAATTTTTGGTTCTGAGTTCTCACCCTCCTTCCCTTAGCCATGCAAAATATATTTCCCTATTATCCTTGTTGGAAAAGAAAACACAGACCATAAAAACCAAAAAGAAGAGAAATAAAGAAAGTGAAAAACAAACAACTTTCACCTACATTATCTAATTTGATACCCATAGTGACCCTGGGAAGTAGTCAATGGTATAGCTATCCCCATTTTCCAGACAAGGAGATTGAGGCTTGGTGAATTTCAGAGACTTGTTCAAGATCCCTATAAGCAGAAAGCACTGGTAGAAATAGGACAAGAGTCTTCTGACAAATATTTCAGTCCTCTATCCTCCATACAACACTGCCTGAAGACCTTTGTCCCAATGTACTCAGATTGGGAACTACTTTTTTTTAAGACATTGCATCAGATATACAGAACATCATGGGTTGAAATATTTCTTTTTAAGTGCACTACTTAGTTACAGTCTAAGTTCTAGGAGACTTTAGCAGCAGCTTGATATTTCTTGAATATCTCAGACGTGTCATTGGATCCAGGTATTAAATGTTAAGCAAAAATTTATAATAATCATGAGTTAAACCACTTCCCTGCGAGGTAATTATAGCACTGTGAGGCATAGTACAAAGAACTAATGGGATTAGGGAGTACCATAGACTTTACTGTTGTTAGAAATTTGGGCAGGCAGTTTTCAAAACCTATTTAACTAGAAATCAAAGCCTAAAGCAATGAACAGAAGAGTGAGCCCTGGAATTGTAATCTGAAGACCCAGGTTCAAGTCTTGGCCTCTGACATGAGCTGTGTAACTTTGAGGAGGTCACTTATCTTCTCTCAGAATTTCATATCTTCTCATCTGTTAAATGGGAATAGATATTTTATGATGTAGCTCACAGGACTAGGGAAAGCAAAGTACTTCCTAAAGCTTAAAGAGCTAAAGGAAAATAAGCAACAAAACACCTTTAAGACAAACCTTTTTCTGAAGAGATTAAAGCAGGTGAGATGCACAATGGCTTGGATCTACGCTTTCAAGATTAATTCTTAAGAAATCCCTGTGATTGTCAATGGCCAGTCCTGTTTGGTCATTCTAATTGTATTTTATTATTTTTATTTTTAAAACACATTGGCCATTCAAGTGGCTAATCCATTATCTTCTGCTCAGCAGCAACAACAGTTTAAATAACTGATTCTACTCAAAATTAGATTAATCAACAGCTCTGTGTAGGCACAGCCCTGCTGATTATTTTTGGAAAGTGAAATGTTATTTTCAAACAGACTAAATTAAGCAATCTTTTAAAGAAACTTGCTTTGATTTAAAATATGAATGCATTTGAGCTGATTGTATAAAATTAGTATTCTTCCGGAAAAAGAATTACTCTAAAAGATTTTCTTGTCTCTTAACATCAGAAGAGCTCAAATGTCTTCTCTGTCAAAAAAAAATCTTGGTGTTAATTTAATGTGGCTGCACTTTGTTCTCTACTTTATCAGTTTTACTGTGAAATAAGAAGAATAATGGATGGAAAATAGATTTTTTTTTTAATGTAGGGCCCCTCAAGGGCTGGAAGACTTGTTGCTAGCCACTTGTATGTAGAAGGCAAGAATTTAGAAACAAAAGGATTGACATGCAGAGTAACAGCCATACTCACAGTTGCCTAACCTAGACTTTTTTCTTTTCCCCATATATTCATTTGCAAGACAGTCTCACAGGCTATAAGAGGTGGGGACATGTATGACAAAAACCACTGTGCCCTCAAACCATAAAGCTTTTTGCAAGTTTTTGGAAGGCAGCCCCAAAATGGTTTGAATGGGTATGCAGGTTGGTAGCAAGGATGTCGATCTTGAGGAAGTAAGTTCAAAAACAGATTAAATAGCTGAGGTCTAATTAGCTGACTGAGTGATCTGTGTTTCAGAGAACTTAGCTCCTTAGAGATGAGATTCTATGAGTTGATGTGTCTCTTTATGTAGAAAAAATTGCTTTTCTCTAGTTCAGCACTCAGGTGTGTGAGGATTCTGCTTTTCTAAAAGAGCTGAACTTTAGGGTAGTCATTGGGCTGAGATTGAAAAGCTGTTCCTTCTTTTATGGCAAGAGGTGGCATCTCAACTAAGTACTTGTCAGTGAAAAAGACAGAGAAAAGCAAACAGAGACCAAGAGAGAAAGACAGAGGCAGACAGAAAGCTAAAGAGACAAAGACAGAGTGTGAGAGAGAAAAAAAGAGACAGAAAAAGTGAGTAAGAAGAGAGACAGAGGGGGAGGAGAGAGAAAGAGAGAGAGAAAGAGAGAGAGAGAAAGAGAGAGAGAGACAGAGAGACAGAGGGAAGGAGAGAGAGAGAGAGAGAGAGAGAGAGAGAGAGAGAGACAAAGAGAGATAGAGAGACAGAGAGAGACAGAGACAGAGAGAGGGGGAAGGAGGGAGAGAGAGACAGAGAGAAGCAAAGAAAGACAGAGAGACAGAGGGAGGGAGGGAGAGAGAGAGACAGACAAAGAGAGAGAGAGAGACAGAGAGACAGAGAGAGATAGAGGGACAGAGAAAGACAGAGAGACAGAGACACAGAGAGGGGGAAGGAGAGAGAGAGAGACAGAGAGAAGCAGAGAAAAACTGAGAGACAGAGGGAGGGGGAGAGAAAGAGAGGGAGAGAGAGAGTGAGTGAGAGAAACATTTTTAATTCACTTGCTGTGCACCAGGCACCAAGAGCGAGCGAGCAAGCGAGCGAACAGGTAGCAGGTCCAATAGAGAGCAATGTGATATTTTCACCAGGAGAAGTTGTTGATTCTAAGCTGTAGCATGAATTGTTTTCTAGATGTGTACCTAGGCCACACATACTCCCTGTATACATGTCCCTCCACTCATCCATACCTATGTCAAGGCTGCTAGGTGGTGCAATGGATAGAGTGCCATGTGTGGAATCAGGGAGACTTGAGTTTAAATTTGGCCTCAAACACTTACTAGTAAGGAAGTCACTTAACCTTGTTTGCCTCAAGTTTTCTCATGAAAAAAATGAACCGGAGTAGGAAATGGCAAACCACTCCAGTGTTTTTGCCAAGAGAAGCCCAAATGAAGCCATGTGTGTGTGTATTTGTGTGTATGTGTGTGTGCATATATATATATATATATGTATATATATATATATGTATATATATATATATATGTATACATAGGAACATATATATGCATATATGTTTATGTATGCTCTTCTTCTAAAGCTGTTGTCAGAGCTGGTCCAGCATGAATGGGAAGGAAACATTACTGTGTTGTGAGTAATCAGTTGATATGCAATTATAATGCAGCTGAAATTTAAATGTTGGTTTTGTAGCTTTTGTTATCAAAAGGTGAAAGAAAAAGTGGCTATTCCCAGAAGTGATTTTTTATCACCAGACTCAAATATTTTTCAGGAATATCAGTTCCCAAAATATGGTTGCATTTGCAATGCAATTAAGAGACAGGGGCCATCACTTTCAAAGTTGGCTTTCTGTTTCCTACCAAGCATCTATCTTTCCTATTAAGTCTAGACTTTTATGTCTGGCTTTCCAACCTCCATTTATCTGCCCTCCTTTTCTCCCAGCATGGCATAGTGGGAAAAGATTTGGTCTTGCTATTCACTACCTGTCTGAGCTTTGACAAATTATTTTACTTTTTTATGTGAAATCAAACCAAATTTTAGAAAGTGCCTTTTTGGTGCTATGTTCTAGGCATGGTTAAGTGCTGGGGTTACCACGAAAGTCCATGTCCCAAAGGAGCTTATGTTCAAATGAAGGAAACAACATGTAAATAACTAGGCATATATAAGATATATACAGAGTAAATGGGAGGTAATCACTTGGCAGATGGGAAAAATTTAATAAAGGTTTGTTGATTGACTGACTGACTAACACATATAAGGGGACCAGGAAAGGCCTCTTGCTTCAGAAAGTGGAGTTTGTGAACTTCTTGGAGTCAAGATAGCAGAGCAAACAGCAAATTGCTGTAACTCTCTCTCATTTACCTCCAAACAACCTTAAAAAGTGCCTCAAAACAAATCTTAGAATAGCAGAACCAGCAAAAAGATGGGGTAAAACAATCTTTTAGCCCAAGAAATTTGGAAGATCAGCAAGAAAGGTTCATCTCATGGATAAAAGGGAGTCCAGAACAGGAAGTGTCCCAGCAAGCCAACAGCAAGCCTTGCCTCAGCAAACCAGTGGGAGATCCTGAGCTCCAATGTGGTGGAGTAGGCAAACACCAACACCAGGACCTCCCATGTTCCTTGGCATAGTCAGGGGAATGGATAGACTCTAGCTCCAAGAACTGCTATGTGCTTTAGCATAGCCAAGGCAAAAAGGCAACTTTCAGCCTCCAGACCACCATGTGCTTCAGTGTAGTCCTAGGGAAATGAGGAAACACCCCACAAATGAGGAAACACACCAGCACTAGGATCCTGCCTCAGCACCAGCTGTGGCATCACCACTCCTATAGCCTCCATCAATGCTAGCCAACCTCCCCACTCAGTGCAGAACCAGACACAAGGGTCCCCCATGGGCCTCAGGGCAACATCAGTGCAGCACCAGGGGAACAGCCACAGCCTGTAGCCCCTGGCACAAGAAGCCTGAGACAGTGCCCCTCTACCTGGGAGCAGACCTCAAATTTAAAAGAAAGGAAAAAGGCCAAAAAACGTGAGCAAAACAACAACAAACAACAACAACAAAAAGAATCTGACCATAAAGCATCATTATGGTGACAGGGAAGATCAAGATGCAAACTCAGAAGAGGACAACAATGGCAAAATATCTGTGGGTAAAACCCCAAAGGGAAATGGGAAGTGGTCTCAAGCCCAGAAAGAACTCATGAAAGAGCTCTCGTGAGCTTAAAGACCATACCTCTGTAGAAGAAAAATTGGGAAAAGAACTGAGAGTGATGCAAGAGAATTATTTACAAAAAAGAGTCAAGAGCTTGGAAAAAGAAACAACTGCTGACAAAGTAGAAGTGGCCAAATGGAAAAGAAGATACAAAAATCCACTGAAAAAATAACTCCTCATAAATTACAATGGGCCAAATGAAAAAGAAAGTACAAAAGCTAACTGAGGAAAACAACTCCTTAAAAGTTAGAATTGGGCAAGTGGAAGTCAAAGACTCTATGAGACATCAAGAATCAATCGAACAAATCCAAAAGGATGAAAAAAAGAAGAAACTGTAAAATACCTCAGGGGAAAAACAACTGACCTGGAAAATAGATCCAGGAGAGACAATGTCTGTAACATGAATGTTACTTGCAGCTACTGTGAAGGTATAAGACCAATAACACCAGCACACAGGAGGGCTGCTAGCACAGGTTCTTTGATCTGCTTTTCTAAGGAAAGCAACTTTAAGGGCTTTAAAATATCACTTTAATTAAGCATACATATATCATTCACTTAGTTCAGGGGGAAAAGTCAGCATCCTGAACTTCAGAGAAAACATAAATAGAAATTACAAGCAGAAATTATATAAACAGAGTAAATAACACAAATCAGCAGACAAGGCTCCTGTCTGTCCATAGCAACACATACATAGTTACCAGAGAGAAAAGCGCCAACACCTGGGTTTTCAAAGCTGGGGGTTCCGTAATGGCTACCCAGAGTCTTGTCTGGCCAAATCACACAAACACTCTTCCAATGAGTGAGCCTTCAAAGCAAAATGCTAACCTCAGAGTATATATATATACACTCCTTCAGGGTCAGCCCACAGAAGGTGTCACAGTCATGTGACGCAAACTCATGTGACTTAGGCTTTATTGAGACTAAGCAGGTCATCAAAGACTCTTGATTCAATTAAAGACTCAATTGAAGGCACTTGATTGCCTTAGTACTGAGAAGAATTCCAAAAGAAAAACATAACAAAAAGTCCCACTTTGCTTGCCATTAAATGTCAGAATCATTGGACTATCTGAAAGCCATAATCAAAAAGAGGATCTAGACAGCACATTTCAAGAAATTTTCAAGGAAAACTGCCCTGATATGCTGGAACCAGAGGGCAAAATAGGCATTGAAAAAATCCCCCAAGCACCTGAGGAAAGGGATCCCAAAATAGAAACTCCTAGGAAATTTTAGCCAAATTATAGAACTGTCAGGTCAAGGAAAAAATACTGCAAATGTCCAGGAAGAAACAATTCAAATATCAGGGAGCCACAATCAGGATTACACAGGACTTAAAACCAGCGACAGTAATGTCTCGGAGGTCATGGAACATATTTCAGAAGTCAAAGTAGCTAGGACTACAACCAAAAATCACTTAAACACTGAAATAAAGCATAATACTTCCAGGGGAAAAATGGTTATTTGATGAAATAGAAAGATTTCAAGATTTCCTAAGGAGAAGACTAGAACTAAACAAAAATCTTATCATCTCCAACATCAAGACCCAAGAGAAGCCAAAAAAAGTAAAAAAAAAAGGGGGGGGGAGGAAATCCACAAGGGATTCAATGAGCTGAATTGTTTATATCCCTACATGGGAGGATGATACATGTAATTTTAAAAAATTATATCACTAATTGCACAGCTACAAGTAATATACATAGACAGAAGGTTCTGGTTTAAGGTGAATTTGAGAAAATGACATAAAAATAATTAAAGGATGAGAAAGAAGAGCACAAAAGGTGCAAAAGGAAGAAGGAGAAAGAATGGGGTAAAATACTTCACATGAAGAGGTGTGAAAAACCCATTCCAGGAGAGGGAAGCATGGGAGGGTGGATCATGGGCATCACTTGAACCTTACCATCATCAGTATTAGCTCAAAGGGAGAATAATATACAGTCAGTTGAATATAGAAATTTATGTTACCCAACAATAAAGTAGGAGGGGAGGATATTAAATAAGGGGGAGGAAGGGCTGACAGAAGAGAAGGCAGACTGGGGGAGGTGGTAGACAGATGCAAACCACTGTGGGGGAGGGAAAGGGTGAAAGGAGAGAGAGGGAGTTCCACTTTCGGAAGCCAAGATGGTGAAGTAAGAAGTAAGTCACTCTCACCCTCCCTAACTGACCTCTGAAAACCCAGAAAATATCATCCCAGGAAAAACCCTGGAACAACTGAACCAGCAGAAAGACTGAGTGCAGCAGTCTTGTAGCCCAGGAAGCTTGGAGGATTAACTGGAAAGGCCCCTCTCTCTCTGGGGGAGGGGGTGCAGTACAGGGCAGGAGGTGTCCCAGTAAGCCAGTGGCAAGCCACACTTCAGCAAGGCAGGGGGAAATCCTGAGCCCCAGGGTGATGGAGCAGGCAAGCATCAATACCAGGACCTGCCCTTCTTCTCCCTCCCCACCCCCACCCCAGCTGGTAGATATCAGCTTGGAAAACCACCACATGTGCTGGTATTCTCCAACAGCCAAATCTCCCAGTGCTTCAGCTCAACTCCAGGAAGCACCACTCCAGGAGGCACAGCTCCAGGATCACAGACATTCTTCAGCAGCCAAACATTTGACTGCAAGGCCTGGGTTTGCAGGCATCCCCCAGGGGCCAGACTCCCCACCTCCACCCACAGAGCTCTAGTGTTGCTGACTCCAACTCAGAACCAGGTAAACTGCCAGATCCCTACAGCCTCTACCTGCCAGCACCTGAGGCCCCAGCACACAAATCCAGTGACCAGGCCCCAGGATCCCAGCATAAGAAGCTTGGGTCAGTGTTCTCTGCACTCCAACAGGATAGCTCAACCTTAAAAGTCAGGAAATAGGTAAACATCATGAGCAAAAAGCAGAAACAGACAATGAACATAAATTCCTATTATGGGGATAGGGAAGATCAAGGCACAAATTCAGAAGAGGACAACATTATCAATATACTCACATCTGAAACCTCAAAGGGGAGTATGAACTGGTCTCAAGCTCAAAAAGCCTTCTTGGAAGAGCTCAAGAAGAATTTTAAAAGTCAAGTAAGAGAAATAGAAGAAAAATTGGGAAAAAAATGAGAGGTATGCAAGAGAGTGTCAACAGCTTGGGAAAGGAAGGACAAAAATGTAAAATTCCTCATTGAAAATATATCCAGGAGAGACAATTTAAAAATTATTGGTCTACCTGAAAACTATGATGAATAAAAGAGCCTGGAGAGCATCTTTCAAGAAATCTTCAAGGAAAACTGCCCTGAGGTCCTAGAACCAGAAGGCAAAATAGTCATTGAAAGAATCCATCGATCACCTCCTGAAAGAGATCCCAAATTGAAAACTCCAAGGAATATTGTAGCCAAATTCCAGAATTACCAGGTTCAAGAGAAAATACTGCAAGCAACCAGAAACAATTTAAATATCATGGAACCACAGTCAGGATTATGCAGGACCTTGCCACTAGTACATTAAAAGATCAGAGGGTATGGAATACAATATTCTGTAAGGTGAACGAGCTTGAATTGCAACCAAGCAAAACTGAACGTAATCTTTCAGTGGAGGAGATGGATATTCAGTGAAATAGGGGACTTCCCAATCTTCCTGATGAAAAGGCCAGAGCTCAACAGAAAATATGATCTTCAAATACAAGAATCAAGAGAGGCATAAAAAGGTAAACAGAAAAGAAAACAACAATAACAACATGTTATTAATAGCTGACTGTTTACATCCTTACAAGGGAAGATGACACTTGTAACTCTTGAGAATTGTATTGTTGTAGCCATTTAAAAGGGGTATACATAGACAGAGGGTACAGGTATAAGTTGACTTTGACGTGATGATAAAATATCTAATTAAGTGGTGAAAAGGCATTGTACTGGCACAAAAACCTATCATAATAGAAGAAAAGAAGGGAGCGAGATAAGCATTGTTTGAAACTTACTTTCATCAGATTTGGATCTGTGTGGGCAATCAAAATGGGCTCTTAGCACTCAGTTCAACCGAGTGCCCTTGAAGAGTTTGGCCTTTGTTTCCTTGATTAGATTGTGAGTCCTTGGTAACCTTCTTGCCTCAGGGGAGGGCCTGGTTTACACGGGTTTGAGTGGCACGTTTGGGACATCAGAGGCTTTTAGACCATGTGGATTTAAGTCGCCTCTTTGTGACAATTTCAGGTCACATGGGTGAGTCGCCTGTGTGACTCACCCTTGACCCTGAAAAAGATATAAAACCAGGGGTTGGCTTTCTCTTTTTCCAGAGCTCTTACCCACAGCTGTGGTGGCACATGTGATTCTGGGCCAGTCCTTGTTATGAGCTCCCAGGCTAAACTTAGATGTTGGTAACTATGAATTGTATTTGGTCTGTCTGTTTATAATGTATCTTTGTAATTTGTATTTGCTCTGAAATTCAGGGTGCTGGCTTTTTCCCCTGAACTAAGTGAATGGTATTTGTATGCTGAATTAAACTAAGCCTGTTAACCCCTTAACGTTGCTTTCCTTAGTAAAGCAGATCAAAAGAACCTGGGCTTTGGCAGCATTCTTGTTGTTGGGCTTTTGTTGGTCTTTCACCCCCACAACAGCTGCTAGCCAGATTGTTGAAACAGGATCAAAGATGGAATGATAAAATCAGTTAGATATGGAAATATAAGTTACCCAATAAGAAGTAGGAAGGAAAAGAGGAAAGAAAAAGGAGAGCATGGATAGAATAGAGGGAAGAAATAGTAAGGGTAAAGGGGAAGAAAAGGGAGGGTTCTGACAGAAGGCAGGTCAGACTGAAGGAGGCAAAACTTTAGTGAGGAGGGAAAGGGAGAGAAGAGAGAGAAAAACATGAACAGGGGAAAAATAGAATGGAGAGAAAGACACAGATGGTAATCATAATTGTGATTGTGAATGGGATGAACTCTAGCAGAGTAGATTAAGAACCATAATCCTACAATATGCTGTGTACAAGAAACACATTTGAAGCAGAGGGATACACATGGAGTAAAGTTAAAAGGCTGGAGCAGAATATATTATGCTTCAGCTGAAGTAAAAAAAAAATAGGTAGCAATCCTGATCTCAAACAAAGGAAAAGCAAAAATAGATCTAGCTAAAAGAGATAAGGAAGGAAAGTACATTCTGCTAAAAGGCAGCATATACAATGAAGTAATATTATTAATTAACATATATGCACCAGGTGATATAGCATCCACATTCTTAGGGGAGAAGTTAAGGGACTTACAGGAAGAAATAGACAGCAAAAGCATACTAGTGAGGGACCTCAACCTCTCCCTCTCAGAACTAGATAAATCTAACCACAAAATAAACAAGAAGTTAAAGAGGTGAATAGAATTTTAGAAAATGTAGATATAGTAGACATCTGGAGAAAACTGAATGGGGATAGAAAGAAATATATCTTTTTCTTGGTGGTACATGGCACCTATACAAAAATTGACCACTTATTAGAGCATAAAAACCTCACAATTCAATGCAGAAAGGCAGAAATATTAAACGCATCCTTTTCAGATTATGATGCAATAAAAATTACATGTAATAAAGGGCCATAGAAAGATAGATGAAAAATTAATTAGAAACTAAATAATCTAATCCTAAAAAATGAGTGGGTCAAACAACAAATCAAAGAAGCAATCAATAACTTCATTCAAGAGAATGACAATAATGAGACAACATACCAAAACTTATGGGATGCAGCAAAAGCAGTACTTGGTGGGGGTGGGGGGGGGGTGGGAATTTTATACCTTTCAATGCTTACATGAATAAAATAGAGAAAGAGGAGATCAATGAATTAGGCATGCAACTAAAAAAGCTAGAAAAAGAACAAACTACTGAAAACCGAAGAAGAGATTAATAAAATTGAAATTAAGAAAACTATTGAACTAATAACTAAAACTAAGAGCTAGCTTTATGAAAAAACTAATAAAATAGATAAACCTTTGGTTAATCTGATTTTAAAAAGGAGAGAAAGAATAACCAAGATGAAAAATAGGATGAAGGGAAGTACACAATTAGTAATCATAACTGTGAATTTGAATAGGATGAACTCTTCCATAAATGGAAATGGATAAGAGTGCGGATCAAAAACCAGAATCCTACAATATATTGTTTATAAGAAATAAATATACTTGAAGCAGAGAGACATATAGAGAGTAAAGGTAAGGGACTGGAGCAGAATCTATTATGCTTTAGCTGAACTAAAAAAAGCAGGGGTATCAATCCTTATCTCAGACACAGCAAAAGAAAAATAGACCTAATTAAAAGAGGTAAGGAAAGAAACTACATCTTGCTAAAAGGTATCATAGACAATGAAGTAACAAGTGGTATAGCATCCAAATTCTTAAAAGAAAAGCTAAGTGAGTTACAGGTTCATGACCAAACAAGAGATAGAGAGCATTATGAAAAGTAAAATAGAAAATTTTGATTATATTAAATAAAAAAGCTTTTCCCAAACAAAATCAATGCAACCAAGATTAGATGGAAAGCAGAAAGCTGGGAAACAATCTTTATAGCAAGTGTCTCTGATAAAAGCCTCATTTCTCAAATATATATATATATATATATATATATATATATATATATATATATATATATAGAACTGAGTCAAATTTATAAGAATTCAAAATACTCTCCAGTTGATAAAAGCTCAAAGATTATGAATAGGCAGTTTTCAGATGAAGAAATCAAATCTATCTATAGGCATAGGAAAAAAATGCTCTAAATCACTTTTGATTAGAGAAATGCAAATTAAAACAACTCTGAGGTACCACCTATCAGATTGGCTAATATGACAAAAAAGAAAAATGATAAATATTGGAGAGAATGTGGGAAAATTGGGACATTAATGCATTGTTGGTGGAGTTGTAGTTGTGAACTGATCCAACCACTCTGGAAAGCAATTTGGAATATGCTCAAAGAGCAACCAAATTGTGCATATCCTTTGATCCAGCAATACTACTACTAGGTTGAAATGATGAACAGGAAGATTTCAGGAAAAAAACTGGAAAGACATACAAACTGATGCAAAATGAAATAAACAGAACCAGGAAAACATACACAGTATCAGCAACATTGTGTGATGATCAACTATGAATGACTCAGCTCTTCTCAGCAACACAATGATCCAAGACAAGTATAAAGGACTTATGAAGGAAAATGCTGTCCACATCCAGATAAAGACCCAATGGACTATGAATGCAGATGGAAGCATACTTTTTTCACTTACTTTATCTTTTTCTGTTATTTTTCCGTTTTGATCCATTTCTTCTTTCACAACTGTGACTAATATGGAAATGAGTTTAACATAATAGCACATGTATAACCTATATCAAACTGCCTACCATTTTGAAGAGAGGAGGGAAGAGCGGTGGCGGGGGGAGGATGGCAGGGAGAGAGAAAAGTTTGAAATTAAAAATCTTGTAAAAAATGTTAAAAATTGTCCTTACATATAATTGGGGGAAAAATAAAATACTACTTAAATTTTAAAAAGAGGGGAAAAAAGAAAGTGGTGTTTGAGTTTTAACTTGAAGGAAATCAGGGATAAGAGCTTGAGAGAAGGAGGGATAGCATTCCAGGAATTAGGGTGAGCCAGTGAAAATTCCTGGTGTTGAGAGATGGAGTGTCATGCAAGAAACAGTAATGAGACAGTCACTGAATCATAGAGTGTATCACGAAAGCAAGGTTTAAGAAAAATGGAAATTTAGGAAGAGGGGAGGTAATGAAGAAATTTAAATATCAAATATCAATCAAACTTTATATTTTGTTCTGGAGCTAAGCGGGAGCTACTACAGTTTATTGGGTAGGGGAGCAATATGGTCAGACTTACACTTGAGGAAAGTCACTTTGGCAACTAAAGAGAAAAAAACAATAGAGTCAGAGATAATTAAAGCAGGGTGGTAATTTAGAAGGTGATTGCAATGGCCCAGATGAAAAACACTGAGGGCCAGAAGTAGCTATATTTAGGGAAAGAGGGGATGTATATGAGAGCTATTGTGAAGGTATGTGTTTAGTCATTTTTCAGCCATGTCCAATTCTTTGTGACCCCATTTGGGGTTTTCCTGGCAAAGATATTGGAGTGGTTCACCATTTCCTTCTCCAGTTTATTTTACAGATGAGGAAACTGAGGCAAACAGGGTTAAATGACTTGCCCAGGGTCACAAAGCTAGTTAAGTGTCTGAGGCCTGATTTGAACTCAAGTCTTCCTGACTCCGAGCCCAGCACTCTATCCATTGTACCACCTAGCTGCCCATTGCTAAGGTAGAAATAATAACATCTGGCAACAAATTAGATGTGTGTGGTGAGTGAGATTGTGACGTAAAGGATGACACTGAGATTGTGAACCTAGATCACTGGGAGGATAGTAGTGCTCTCAACAGTAATAAAGAGCAGAAGAGGGGAAGGATTGGAGGGAAAATAAATTTGATCATGAACATGTTGAATTTGAGATACTCATGGCACATCTACTCCAACATGTCCAAAGGGAGTTGGTGATATATGTTTGTACCTCAGGAAAGAGCCTATATCTGGGTGTATAGATGTGGGAGTCATCTACATAGAGGTGATAATTAAGTTCTTAGCAGTTGATGAAATCACCAAGAGAGTATAGAGCAGGGGTGGGGAACCTGCAGCCTCGAGACCACATGTGGCCCTCTAGATCCTCAAGCGTGACCCTTTGACTGAATCCAAACTTCCCAGAACAATGTGAAGTTTGGATTCAGTCAAAGGGCCCACCTGAGGAAGGAGAGGGCCACATATGGCCTTGAGGCTGCAGGTTCCCAACCCTGGAGAGGGAAAAGAGAAGAGGCTAGGATAGACCATTGGGAGAAAGCCTATGGTTAATGAGCATGACATGTGAAGAACATACAAAGGGGACTAAGAAAGGATTGACCAAACAGAGAGAACGAGAACTAGGAAAGGCAAAAACCTGGGGAGGAGAAAGTATCCAAGAGAAGGAATTGGTAAGCAGTTGTTGCTTGTCCTTCATTTTTGAAGAGAAGTCTGAATGCAGATGGAGGCAAACTATTTGCTCTCTCTCTTTTTTTCCCTTCTTTTTTGGTTTAATTTCTCCTTTCTCATGATTCATTCCATTGGTTATAATTCTTCTTTACAACTGGACTATGATGTAAATAAGTTCAATGTGAAGGTATATATAGAACCTACATTGGATTACCTGCCATCTTGGGGGGGAGGGGAGGAGAGGGAGGGAGAGAAAATTTGGAACCCCAAAACCTGCGGAACTGAATGTTGTAAACTAAAAATAAAACTAGAAAGCAAAAAAGCAAAAAAAAAGAAAATTTTAGAATTCCATCACCTGCCTTTTGAATGCTCACCCTTCATGTTGAGGCATCCAAAGGACGTCTCTACCTAGATGTCCTATGGGTGGTCTAACTTAACAGGTCCCTAACTGATCTTGTAATTTTTTCTCCTATAACTGTCCTTTCTTCTAACTGCACCATCTGTTTTTGACTCTACCATCTACTCTTCCCATTAGGTTCTAAATCTTGGACTTATCTTTGAATCTTCACAGATCTAACATCCAATGAGCTATCAACTATACATTCCACCTACACAATATTTCTTTTGGTTTTTTTTTCTCAAAGCCACCACCATCCTAATATAGACTCTCATTACCACAAGCTAGGAAGGTTGCAATATCCACTTGTTTGAATGTTTTAGGTGCTTATATCAGGTATGGGTTGGACTAGATGACCTCAAAGGTCTTTTCCATTTTACAAAGTAGTTTATAGAGTGATATTTACCATGAAATGTGTAGAAAACACAGCAGGCACATGAAAAACATTCACATTTAATTTTGGCATTTTGAGCTGGAATTGCATTAATGACAAACCAATTTATTACTTCCGAAGCTAGTAAATTATTTAATTAATGGGAAATTTGCCTTTGTGTGGGTGTAAGCAATGTGCAAACTTTTATCCAATATTAAATTTAATATTTAATAACTGTTACACAAATTGTGCATATGAAATGCAGACACTGGAACCATCTCCTCCTTCAGCACATACAACAATTTTCATTTTTCATTGTAGCCCTGAAACTGTTGCTTCTTGATCATGGCAATTAAGGGTTTTCCTGGCACTGCAGCACTGAAGCTTCCACTTTACAACACAGCTCTAGCTGAATAGCTTTAATCAACCATCAATTAGTCTTAAATCTATAACTCATTTAGTCTGGGCCCTTTGGTAAATGTATTTTCCCCCCTTCAAACTGGGAGGGAAACGTTAGAAAAGTTAAGCAAATTATTCCAATCCCTGATGAGTAGTTTGCCGAGTGACATTTCTGTAACCTGCCTAATAAACTGGTTATCCTATTAAACTCATTTTTAGCAGCTTTCATTCGGTTAAGCAGGGCTCCAGATGGTAGCTGTCAAAATGTTTCTTATAATTAGCATCAATAAACTTCTCCTGAGCCTTTAAAATTCATTGCGGATCACATGTCTATAATTATAATAAGATCAGGAATGTTATTAATATCTAGCCCTCTCAGTGTTCAGTTACACTAGAAAACCAAGTTCAATTCTAGAGAATCAGAAAGCTCAGCAGAGCAGGCTAATCAACACCATTCTGATTGGCAAGAAATTGAGAGAACGGAGTTGGCTTGGATGCCTGTATTAGCTTGACTGTTTTGATGGATCTCACAAGCCAAATACATTAAAAAGAAAAAAGAATAAAAATTTGGTCAAATGAGCCCCAAAGTAAGACTGGTCTGTTCCTATAGCTATCTCTGGTAAAGCAGTTATTTAAGGTATTTTTGGAAGTGTTTTGTACTGGGTAATCGTGAACCACAGAGCTATTAAGAACCATGTGAGTTCAATGGCCCCATGGAGCGGTTACTGTTATGTAGAGAAATTGTTTCCCTCTCATAGACTTGCTTCCTAACCATGGCCATTGGTCCTGAAGATGTGAGCGGTTAATTACAAGGTGAGAGGGTGAAAAATGCTGTGTATGGTTTTGTGCAGGAGCATGGAAACGTGGACTTCTCATCTGGGCGTATAGTTATAGCTAGTACCTTGTTTCAGGCCCTCATCACCTCCCACCTGGACTCTTACAACAGCTTCTGAATTGGTCTTTGTGACTCCTCTCAAAACTCTAGCCCATAGAGGTGGAGGGGGGAGAATTTGGCCTGGAGGCCACATGTGGCCCTCTAGATCCTCAAGTGCGGCCCTTTGATTGAATCCAAACTTCAAAGAACAAATCTCTTTAATAAATGGATTTGTTCTGTGAAGTTTGGACTAAATGCCAATTTTCCTTAATTTCAAATCTGACCATGCTTCTCCCCGCTGAAGACACTCTAATAATGGCTAGCTAGCATTTGTATCGCTCTTAAAGTTTTCAGAGCATTTCACAAATATTATCTCATGGATTCTCACAACAACCTGGGGGAGGTGGGAGGTAGATATTATTGTCACCATTTTACAAATGAGGAAAATGAGACAGACAGAGGCTAAGTGACTTGTCCAATGCCACACAGATAATGGTCTGAGGCTGGATTTGAACTCATATCTTCCTGACTCCAAGTCTGGTGCTCTATCCACCGCACCGCCAAATTGCCTCTATTGGCTCTCTATTGTCTCTAAGATAAAATTTGAACTCTTTTTTGTCTTTTAAAACCCTTCACAATTTGGTTTCCAGACTATCTTAACAGACTCATTGGATATTATTCCCCTTCCCAATTGTGAGGGCAGAAAAATTGGCCTTTTCTCTGTTCCTCACAGAGGATACTCCATCTCTCATCCCAGACTGTCCCCCATATTTGGAATTTATTCCTTACTTCAACTTCATAGAATTTCTTTCTTCTTTCAAAATGAAGTCAAGTATAAACTCTTACAAGGAGACTTTCCTGACCCCTCCCCCAACTGCTAGTGCCTCCCTTCCAAGCAAACTTGCTCCTAAGTATTTTGTATTTATTTGTGTTTAGGCTCTTTGGACTTGTTCAATAAATGCTTATAAATATCTCTATATAATATATGTATGCATACACATATACACGTATGTGTGTGTGTGTGTGTGCGCGCGTGTGTGTGTGTGTTTATATACCTGTTGTCTTACCCAGTAGAATGTCAGCTCCTTGTGAGTTAGGGATTGCCTCATTCTTTGTATTTGTATCCCTGGTGCCTAGCACAGTGCCTGGCTCACGGTAGGTGCTGAATAAATGCTTATCGACTGATTGCTATGTGGTTTTTATTTCTTAACATTTCAACAGATTCTTGTTTAAAAATAAAGAATTTGCTAGTGTAGGGCATTTATAGCTACGCAAAATGGATGAGAGTTGAGCCACTTTGAGACGATCTAAATCTATTTTTAGCCTGACTTTTCTTCATAGGAATTTACAGATGTTTAATAATAGGGTCATATCTTTCATCTCACTCTTTCATGTTTCCAGTTTCTGATGATTCTGTTCTTTCCCCATTATACCTGCTAGTTAGCCTTTCTTCTGGCAGACAATTGCTTGTTCATCTTCTGTTTGTCAAGCATGTTTTTATAACAAAATGTGCACCAGCATTTGTATAGACTACTATGAATATTTTGATGCTAAGGGAGAGAGTTGGTATCAGATATAAGTAATGGCAGTTCACTGGGAATAAAAGCATTTTCAGTCCTTTGAGAATAATTCTCCTGCTTATTGCCTTATCTAGACAGATGCCAAGGGGCTATTCCACTCTTAAAGGGAAACACTCCCTTTTTTCATACACGAAGCAGCCTATAGAAGGAAACGAAAAAGTCCTTGCTCCGTTATCGCTCCACTTTCTGCCTCCTAAACCCAAAATACTGTGTTTAAGTGAGTAATAGCACATTGTTAAAGATGGTGAATCATTAGTATTCATGACTTACCTGAACCTTATTCCATTGGTAAACAAGGCTCATCCTTAGAGCTCTCTAGAGCTAACTGTAACAGCATTGTTATGAGAGCCCCAGTTCCATGAGTATATTCATTTTTCATATACACAATCATTGAATTTCAAAGCTGAAAGAGTTAGAAATGGGGTTCGGTCACTCCCTTAAGAAACAAAACTTAAACTGAAGTGAGTGAAGGAAGCATTTATTTACAATTCTTGCAAGAGTTGGGTGTGTGATACCCCAAAAGGGGCATACACACACACATTGTACAAAAGTCAAATCGAGCATCATATGGGGTTAGTCATTCCTGGTCCATCCCTTCTTCAGATTTGGGATTGGTCCCAGCTCTTCCAGGTTACAATCTTTCAAGCCCAGCTACCATACATTACTTCTTGACATATCTCCCCCTGCACAACATGGGTCCCATGTTCAAAAAATGGAGGGA
>NC_050574.1:419237453-419342453 GCF_011100635.1 Trichosurus vulpecula
GATGATTCTGGAGGAGAGAATGAGGCTGTTGACTTTGCACAGCCCTGCCTCACTTAAATGCAATTCATGCTCAAATCAATACATCACACTCATGTGAGGTCATTGGTCCTCTTCTAGAATTAAGGACAAACGACAACAGACCTTCCTTTGGAATTCATGACATTGCATAGATACCAGTGAAGCAGTTGGGTTTTCCATTGATTCTGGTGAGGCTGGTGAGTCATGAAATAACAAAATCTCTGAAGAATTGAAATTGTGAGTCATTCAGAGGGTAATGAAGAAGTGCATCATGGGCATGAATTATCTACAGCATATTTCTAATGAAAAATTTAGGAAGAGAAGTAGTAGAAAAGATGTAGAAAGATATGTGACCAGATGAAGGCTAGTCAAATTATGGAGAATAAGGAGGTAATCAACTAAACACCTTACATTTATATAAAATTTTATATTTTACACAACACTTTCCACACAACAGCCTCATGATGCAATATTAGTGCCATTTTATATAGCAACAAATTGAGATTAAAGGATATGCTAGTACATGTTTGGTCCAGCACTTGAACCTAGGTTCTCTGACTCCAAAAATAGCAATCTTAACACTATTGTATATGATATACTCTTTCTGTCATGTTTTACAGATGAGTAAACTGAGACCCAGAGGGAGGAAATGACTAACAAGATATTACATAATTAGTAGCAGAGTCAGGGCTATCTTTTCCCACTAGTTTGCCATAGTGCCTGAAAATCTCACCATTAGTCATCCAAGAAGCAGCATAATACAGTAGGAAGGACACTAGATATGGAATCAGAGGTTCTGTGTTCAAATCCAGATTTTGTTAGTAATTAGTCGTGTGACATTGAACAAGTCATGTTGACTCTCTGTGTCTTTCCTCATGAAAAAAAATGAGAGGGCTCAATTAGTTAATCTCTAAAGTCCATTCAGCTCTAAGTCTATTTTCCTATATGTGACAATTGGGAGAGATAACCTCTCAAATATTATTACTCATTGCCACCTTATTGGGAATTGGTTTCCTAATTAGTCTTAGAAGACCATGGGAAAGAGGGCATTCTTTCTTTTAAGGGGACTGCCAAACTAGAGTATATGAGGGAAATTAAGTTTTTGTGATCCATTAAGATCTAATTAACTCCTGTAACAGATCTTCCTACAAATTTGAATTTCTCTTGAGTGAATCTTGAAATCTATCATTTATTTGCCACACTTTTACAAAAAAGATCATTAGTATTTATTATAAACTGAGAAAGTTACTTAGCTTTGACACTAATATTGGAGGTAGGTGACTCTATCCCTTGGAGAATTTAGTTGAGATTCAGGAGTCCAATAAGAGCTCTAATTTGATCAATTTAATTCTTAACACACATTCTCTCACCTTCTATGAAAAGGGGCCTAAGAATATTGATTTCAGCCCCCAAAAGAAATTCTGAAACTTAATGAGCTAGTTGTATAGAATTCTCTGAAGAAAATTGTAACTTAAACACAGCTTCTCAAAATTCATGGACAAAATAAATCAATACTGTCTCTATTAAATACAGCAAATATACATCCTTAAACTACCACACATTTTAAGGATTTTAATTGTAGCACCTAGGTGACTATTCCTCTGACTCACATGATGAGTTTCCCCAACAGATGGCTACCTTAGGTCCAAGGTATCTTGTGGGTTTGCATCTCCTGAAGGTATAAACTTATGAGCTCCCACCTACGTATTTACCTTCAATAGTCAGCCAAAAAATGTAATTATTTCAGAGCAAAGGCATTTTTGAATAATATTTTTCCAATTACATATAAAAAGAATTTTTAATATTCTTTTTTTAAATTTTGAGTTCCAAATTCCCTCCCTCCCTCTCCTGCCCCTTAGCAATTTAATATAGGTTATATATGTGTAATAATGCAAAAATATTTTCATATTAGTCATGTTTTCAAAGAAAACACAGCCAAACACACACACAGAGTAAAGACAATGAAAGATAGTAGGCATTGATTTGCATAGGTTCTTTCTCTGGAGGTAGATATCATTTTTCGTCATGAGTCCTTTGGTGTTGTCTTAGATCATTGTCTTGCTGAAAATAGCTAAGTCTTTCACAATTGATCATCATGCAACATTGCTGTTTCCATGTTCAATATTCTCCTGGTTCTGTTCAATTCACTCTGCATCAGTTGATGTAAGTCTCTCCAGGTTTTTCCGAAAGCATCTTGCTCATCATTTCTTATAGCACAATAGTATTTCATCACAATCATGTACCAGAAATTGTTCAGCTGTTCTCCAATTGATGGGCATCTCCTCAATTTCCTTGCCACCACAAAATGATGTGCTATAAATATTTTCATACAAATAGATCCTTTTCCCTTTTTAAAAATCTCTTTGGGTTACTGACCTAGTAGTGGTATTTCTGGGTGAAAGAGAATGATTTTATAGCCCTTTATAGCCCTTTTATAGATTTATAGCCCTTTAGGCATAGTTCCAAATAAAGTAAAGGCATTTAATGAAATAGCATAGCAAGAGAAGTAGCAACAAAACACTTACGTCACAAACCTGATCCTTATCTTCCCAGAAATACATACAACATCAATGGAAAGGGTAAGTACACAAAGTGGAATTCATCTGAAGGGACCCACATGTAATAATATTTAGCCTTCTGAGGTGCCAGGACACATGCCTGAAGGGGTGCACATATCGCAAATATGCATTATCAGGGCATTCGCATGGAGAGGATCACACTTGGGGAACATGTGACAGGGACATGCATGGAAGGGCAACTCACACCTCCATTTTATAGGTCCTGGCAATACTGTGATGCTGTTCCCACCTGAGCCACTGCTCTTATCATCCCTATTGATTAGATCTGCTACCCAACAAGCTCATAATTTTTAAAAAACCTTTTGTTTTTGAAAATTTATTTTATTTTCAATTCATGGAACAAAACAAGCATTTCCATAACACAATAGGATAAAAAGATGATTGCACATGAAACTGCAAATCTGCCATGTACAGCTCGTAATTCCTAATGGACCTTGCTCTGCTGAATATGGACCCTCCTTCCCTCTGCTCTCCATAAGGTCCAGCTTCTGGCAATCCTTGGCTATCTCCTTTTTCAGGGAAAAAACAGGTGCTATTATATTTCCTTTACTTAAGGGCTATAAGCCTTCTTCAGCTCTTTTGTAAAAGGTAGGAAAAAAATCATCTCAAGGCCAGCTGAAAGCCTCCCTTGTGTTATCCCTTCAAAGCCTTGTGCCACTGAACCTTTCAAGGCCTTTGCTGGAGTTCTCAGTCCCAGCTTCCAAGCTCTTTACAATAATAGGTCTCCCCCCCCCACATCTGGAGTCACTTTTCCCAGGCTGAAGCTTAAGTGCCTTAGCCAGAGACCTCATTTGGTCTTGTGGTGAGAAGTTTTATACAGTAATAGCTAGATAGTGATTGTTTTTTTAATTGCCAAACAGCTCTGAGAATTGGAAATTCCTCCATTTTTCAAATTCTAAGTGCCTTGTGTAGGCAAATGAATAGAAAAAAAGGGTAGAGAGATAATGGCAAGGGGGCATGGTGATAGACACTGCTTCCTGCTCAGCCACTTCCGTGGCCCCTTCCTATTCAGGTACTGTTGATCCAAATCTGAAAGGGGCTTTGTACCTCACTCTTCTAGAAGGAAAATCAGATTTCCATCTCCATGAAGACTATTATAGCAAAATAACAAAGGGAATAATACCAGTCTTCAGGAGGAAACAGCTTCAAGTACTGATTAGCTACCTGGCCGCACATACTGATGGTCTCCACAACATGGGAAAGTGAATAGAATTATCAGAAACTCCTTCAACTCTGTTTGCATTTTAACTCATGCTATGTCCAAGCCTTGAACTCAATAGTAATGGCCTTGACAACAATAATAACACTTGTATTATACTTACTAAAAACCAGACACTACATTAAGTGCTTTACAAGAATTATTTCATTTGATATAACAACCTACAAGGAAGATGCTACCATTATCCCCATTGTCATTATCCCCATTACAGTTGAGGAAACTGAGGTATGCAGAGGTTAAGTGACTTGGCTATCAGTTTGAAAAACCTTTTTATCTTCCCCTTAATAATATGAAGAATTTCATGAAAGAAATTGGCTTGTTTTTTTTACAATATATTCTTGGTGGGGAGAGGGGATTGTTTGTTTTGTAACCAACTTAGAAATGACTCATGATTCAGTAAAACAAACTTGGGTCTGCTTTGGGCCAACAAAGTAGGGTAACTCATTCTATTTTCTGACTCATGATTCCAATTCTGTGTGTATACTACTAAGTGCTTTTCAGCAAACAAATCTGCATTCTATTATTCATAACAACAATAACGATGCTGTATAATTGTTTAGTGCTTAAATAACTAAATAATTAAACGAATTAAATAAATAGTGCTTTCATATAATTATAACAGCTTATCTATTTGATGTTAAATTTGGAAAAGACTTTCCTCATATCATTCCTGAAAGGTAGATAGTTAATGCATTTTCTTTTTTGGGTAAAGTAACCAGGCCTCTAAAATTTGAAATGATGCTCATGGACATGTGCTTATTAAGCAGTAGAGCTAAATTTTGGCCTTGAATTCTAAGCTCGGTGCTCTTTTCTGTTGCTACTTCTTGTTTAGTTGTTTTTGGTCATGTCTGACTTTTCGTGACCCGTTTTGGAGGTTTCTTGACAAAGTTACTGGAGTGGTTCACCATTTCCTTCTCCAGCTCATTTTACAGATAAAGGACTGAGGCAAACAGGGTTTAGTGACTTGCCCAGGGTCATACAACTAGTAAGTGTCAGAAACTGGATTTCAACTCAGATCTTCCTGACCATAGACTCAATGCTCTATCCACTGTGCCACCTTGCTGCCTTCCTTCGTTATTTGATATGTGCAAAAAGCCTATGAGTTAGCCCTGGATTTGAGGTCAAAAGACTCAGGTTTGAATCTGTCCTTGCCACTTCTTGTGTGACTTTGAGCGAATCACTTCATCCGTACCTTGGGGTTGGGGGTCAGAGGGAAGAAAGACATCTCAAGCATAAGCAAAGGCATTGTATTGACCTAATGTAGGAAGACAAACTCTTAACAGAATCAGAATAACCACTGCTTGAGTCTAGAAATTTTTTCTTCTTCTCTTCTGTATATGTTAAGCAAAACATATAGTTTACCAATCATTTACCCTGGTTGTGATCAAGTAAGTTTTCCCTGAACTTCCTAACTTATACTATACTTTAGTTGACCTGCTACTTCAAAGGACTGATGGGGAAGGGTATGGGGGAGTACTCCCATGACTTAAGACAATGAAGAATTCAATATTTTAAAGAAAGGTGTGAATTTCTGAACCAACTGTATCTATAAATAATTGGCATAAAAAGGGGGCTAAAAATAACATAACATCTCAAGCCAAATAATTTCAAATTGGAGAGGTGTTAACAGCATAGACTTGCATTTCCAACAAGCTAAAACCTGTGTGACAAAGGAGAGTCCCAATGGAAGATTAGTAGTAAACTTTCTGTTAGCTAAGGCTAGATAGAATAAAGGACATGCTTTCTATTCCAGTCCCAGATAAAAATTCTTAGTCTCTCATGATTCCTTAGGTAATGAGAAAAACCTTCTGGAGTGTGACATAAATGGCCTTTGAGAGGCAGTAGTGCTAGGAAACTTATCTCAAGGTTACTGGAAAGGAGAAAAAACATTAAAAATCAGCAGCCTTGGAAATAACCAAAGATATGAAACATATGAGACAGGTATGTCCACCTTCCAATAGTCTGGTCTTCCTGTGTGAGTCAGTAAATATGATACTTACATGTCACATCAAGCTAACAATATTTTATGATATCATCATTTGTATCATCTTATGTAAGTTCTACCCTCAAGAAGAAGATTCTCACCTAATTGTTCTTAGACCAATCTCCAGAGAAAAATTCAGTTTATCCCAAATCCATGATTTGAATTTAGTTCTTTTCTCTAGTTGTCACAGAGAGAAGTTAAGGTCTTCATATGAATGGTTCACTGAAAAGGGGGATGGAAAACTTTAATCAGCAGTAGCGCCATTTACAACATAGAAGAATCAGCTTAATTGTTCCATTTAGTTGCCCCAGAACATAAAAGAAAAGTAAGGGAAAAACCAAAATTTTAGTCCAGGTTCAATATATTTAACGTTACTTCTTTTTCTCCATTGCTTCCTTTATCAAGCTCATGTGGTTGGGGCTCCACTTGATTTTGAGGCTGAGAGACTCTACTAGGCTCCAAGTTCTCATCAACTGCTATCATTTAATACGATAAAGTTTGATCTAGATGAGATTTTAGAGACTATCCAGTTTAACCACTCCCTTTTTACAGATGAAAACACTGAGGTTCAGAGCTATTAAGTTACTTCCTTGAGGTGACACAGATAGTAAAATGTAGAAGCAGAATTTGAACCCATCATCCAGTTCCTAACCTGGTGCTCACTCTTTTCATGAGGTAGTGGTACATTTCTTCTAACTTGTATTGTTAATGTATTTTTGTTCAACGTAAAGATCTTCCCATTCATTAATAGGCCCATGTGGCCTGCTTAAGTCATATGGAAGCCTAGGTTACATGAAGCCTGTGTTGGGAGGAGCTTGTTGAATGGGTGGAACAGGAAAGGGTGGAGCAGGAATGGTGGAGCAGAATGGAGGAAGTTGGTCAGAGCAGTTAGAGCTGAGGGACAGAGAGAAAGCAGCTAGCTGTGAGTTTTCATTAGTGGGAAGGCCAGAGCAGGGGGAGGGCTTTGGGATGGTAGTGCTCCCTGCAGTGATAATGTGTATAAGCTTCTTTGCTGCTTTGATGGGTGTTGGGATTTGGCTTTCTGGTGTTTGAATAATTGTTTTGGTTCTGTCTTCTGTATAGAGAGTCTGTTATACAGGGTGTTCCTAAAGTCTGGACACATAGGCAAAAATGTATATTTTCAAGAAATGAAATGGATGAAATTTTCAACAACATTTTATTTAGTTGGAATATTAACAAATATTTTCAATATGATTTCCATCATTTGTGATGCAAAGGTTGATGCTTTTTGCAAGACTCACATGAACTCAATGCAATTAACTCCACATTGCTGTCAATTTTAGCGCATTCACTCTTTATGCGTTCAATCGAGTGTGTTGCATCTGTGATTTTCACTGAGTACACCTTGTCCTTTAGCATACCCCAGAAAAAGAAGTCTAGGGGGCTAAGGTCTGTTAATATTCCAAATATTTCAAAATATGCATTTTTGCCTACATGTCCAGACTTTAGGAACACCCTGTATTTTGCTATTCAGAACTATGCCAGAATATTCATAGTTGCCGTCGAGGCTATGAATATTGTATTGGTGATACATAGCTGGCTGCTCTCTCCTCCATCCTTTCCTTCTTCCACATGCTGAAGACATTCCTGGTTCTCCCCTGGCTGCCTATAAGCTGCAAACTTCAAGGATCTCACCGAGCTTTTAAGTCTCTCTTCAGGGATGCTCTGGTCAAAGTTTAACAACTGACTTTCTGAAAAAATGTACACATGACACTATTTTTAGTTTAATCTGAATTATTAATGCTTTTTCTCTCACTTCATGTCTAGATAATCAATAAAATAATAAATAAAATCCTGATTAATAGCTTTTGTTGATTTCCTGGGTGTAAATGCTCACACTGAAAATTTAATTATCAGCCCTCCTGAGCGAGTACAAGCTGGCTTCTATATACCAATGTATACCATTGATTCTGTTAGAGCATTTAAGTCACTCTAGCCCTATACCATCTGTTCCTATGATTCCATGTGATAGTCTCAGGTCTCTATAAAAAAGGATCTTAAATTTTTATAGTCCAAATTTTGGCTTTTCAGCACTCTATCTTCCATTTAAAATATTGTTGCTATGAGACTAAGAAGACTCCACACATCCCCACACCCCAGCACAATGTTGTTTCACCTAACATCCTATTCTTACAGAATGAATTAATGACATTAGATGATCTATCCCTATATTCAAACTTGAGTCTCCAGAAATTTGAGTCATAAACATCTTTTTCAACCATGCATTTGCATGGTTCTTCGAGAGGAGTGACAGTGGGAGGTGGTATTGACCCATATCACTGGAGGATAAAACTGCTTTATAACACATTTTCTTCATTTCTCAGTATAGTTTATGATATCCACAATTTAGTTCACACTTACATCAGGGACATCTGCAAATGTAAGAGCATTCAAACACATGCACACAAAATCTTAAGAAAGTGAGACTTTTATTAGGCTAATTATTTTTGTACTTACTTTTCCCCCTGATGAATATAATGTTTAATCATTGGTTTTATTGTTCTTTTTTACCCTCTGAGCCAAGAGTTTTCTCTTCCATTGGATAGTTCTCATGGTCCATGCAGTTTGCAAAATGGTCTCATTTTTATGTATGGACCTTACCATTGTGCATTAGATCATCCAATAAAAGAAAGGAAATTGGATGATAGAATAAATCTCACTAAAGCAGAACATTAAGTTGCAAGACCATATAGTAGAGGTAACATTTGAAAAATAAGCCTGACTTGGCTAGGGTCACACAGCAAGTAAGTTTCTGAGGTCACTTCTAAACACAGAGCTTCCTAACACAGGATCTAGGTCTCTATCTACTCCACCACCCAGCTTTCTCTAATTCTCACCCTTTCTCATTTCTCACAAGATCCTTATGAAGTAATTTCTATATTTCTCTTTTTTATGGATATTGAAATTGAGGCTATGATTTATCCAGGGTCATAGAGTTAAAAATAAATCAAGATAACCCATGTGGAAATTAGATAGATAGACAGATGGACAGACAGAGACAGACGATAGATGATAGAGATAATATAGATGGTAGATGGATAGATAAACATATTAATATATAAATATATTATATGGACATGGGCACACACATATCTTCAATTTATGAAGTAATATTTAAGCCCCAGTTTTCTTATCTGTAAAATGAAGGTGTTGGACTCTACAGCATTGATTCTATTTTTAAAAAATTTAATTCTAGTATTATGGCATTCTTTACTTACTTGGAATTTAATATTACAAAAGCATGCAAAAATATTTAAGAGGTTAAACCAGGGGTGGGGGATCTGTGGCCTTGAGGCCACATGTGGTCTTCTAAATCCTTGGGTTGTGGTCTTTTGACTGAGACCAAGTTTTACAGAAAAAAAATCCTTTTATTAAGAATATTTGTTTTATGAAGTTTTGATTTAGTCAAAGGGCTGCACTTGAGGACCTGGAGGGCCACATGTGGCTTCAAGGCCTCAGGTTCCCCACCCCTAAATTAAACCAAAAGTGTTTTTCTTTTTTCATCTGAAAAGATGTTTGTTGACTTCCTTTGATTAAGGGATAAAAAGAGATAGTTATTTAGTCCCACTCTTCCTGTATTAACAGATGCTATTTTTAGCTGTTAATATCGGGAACTGTTTATTTCCTGCTTAGCACTCTATTTTAAAAATAGTGACTTTAAGAATTAGAGGTAGTAATAGTTGACAGTTTGACATCAGCTGAGACCCACAGATTGCTTAAGGATTAATTACCAAGTTCTCATTCTAAGAACTCTGATTTTAATAATTGATGCAAAGTGTGTATTGCTGCCACTGTTCACCATTTAATTACTTTTCTTTCTGATCAAACTCAGTAATGAAGGGAGACCTAATAAATCATGCACAAAAATGGTAAAGTACTTAATTAACATGTGTTTCATTGATTTATGGCAATAGAAACCCATAGCAGTGCTGAAGTGGTGTTTTGGAAGAGGCTGTACAGAATCACAAGGGCACCTTCAACTGATTGGATTTCATGAACAAACATGAGATAGCAGAGAAAGCATAATAGATGAACATTATTTTTGCTCAAGTGCCTTCTGTGACAACCCCAAATATTAATTTGGTTAAGACCCCTGCTTTGGAACATTCTCAGGTTTTACACTATAGGCTAAGGAGCTCTGTATTTAGACCATAGGGAATGTACACAGAGTATTTCTGTGCCAGAGTTAAGATACAGAAATTGATTTTTGTTTGACTGGCAGATGTTTTTCATTTGCTTGGAAATTATATGCCAACTAACTGAAGGGGATATCCTGCTGAGTCTTAAATCTCCATTGTAATAATTCAAACTAGATCGTGGATCATAGATTTAGAATAGAGAGTGGGGAGGTGGGTTATGGGGGAGAAATGAGAATCGGGGGGCTTTAGATGTCATCTAGTCCAACCACACTCATTTTAAAGATAAGAAAACTGAGGCACATGAAGGATAATTGATTTACTCGAGATTACTCAGTAACTTGCCAAGATGGGATCTATATTCAGGTTTTTTTTACCCTAAATCCAGAGTTCTTTCCTTTGCAGCATGATTCATCTCTATATGTCAATGACCTGTGATTTTTTCACTGTAAAAACTACTGTCACGCAGACATGTACTGGAGACAACTCAAACCAACTCTGGAGAGCCAGTTGTGATATTTTCAAAATAAACACTTACACTTTGGAAATCAGCAAAAACTACATATCTAGGCTAGATTTTTTTATTTTATTGATTTCTAAACTTAAAAATGATTAAATTTAAAAGTGTATGGTGAGTGCATTTTTAATAGAGCCTGTTGTTAAAGATTTACTAGCATACCCTTGACCTTGACCCAATATAGCCTATCGATAACTCATAGTCTTATGGAGTTATCTGAAGCACAGAGACATTTAATGATTTACCCATGATTAAACAGTTAGTTTGTGTCAGAGGCAAGATTTATGAGAAAGTTTTCCTGACTCTAAGTCCAACACATGATCCACTTCACTATAATGTTTCTCAAACTAAATGCACATATTATGAAATTTACAGAAGCTCTAAAACAAGGAACCAATTTACTTGAGGTAAACTGAAGCTCCCTTCCTGGATCACTGCCTTGTCATGGTGGAGAAGCTTATATAGCTCAATGGAACTATGAGCTATGCCATGCAGGGTTCCTCAAGATGGGCAGGTCATAGTTGAGAGCTCAGAGAAAAGGTGATCTATTGGAAAAGGAAATGGCAAACCACTCTAATATCCCTGCCAAGAAAACCCAATGTACAATATTAAAATGATAAAATATATGACACCAGAAGATGAGCTCTTAAGCTCAGAAGGTATCCAATACACTACTGGGGAAGAGGGGAGGACAACTGCTTAATGAAGCAGTTGGGCCAAAGCCAAAAGAAAGCTTAGCTGCAGATGTGTCTGGTGACAAAATGAAAGCCCTATTCTGTAAAGATCAATATTGCATAGGAACCTGGAATGTAAGATCTATGAACCAAGGTAAGCTGATTGTGGTCAAACAGGAGATGGAAAATTAAACATTGACATCTTGGGTGTCAGTAAACTTAAATGGATGAGAATGGGTGGATTTTATTCAGGTGATCATTACACATACTACTGAGGGAAATAATCCCTTAGAAGAAATGGAGTAGCCCTCATAGTCAATTAAAGGGGAGAAAAGCAGTACTGGCATGTAATCTCAAAAATGACAGAATGATATCCATTCAAATCCAAGGCAAATCATTCAACATCACACTAAAACAACTCTATGCTCTAACAACTGATGCCAAAGTGGCCAAAGTTGATCAGTTTTATGAAGAACTACAACATCTTCTAGAAATAACCACAAAAAATATGGAATTCATCATAGGGGATTAGAATCCTAAAGTAGGAAATCAAAAGATAATTGCAATAAGTCAAGTTTGATCTTGGAGTACAAAATGAAGCTGGACAGAGACTACCAGAATTTTGTCAACATAACTTGCTGGTCATAGCAAACACTCTTTTTTTCATCAACTTGAAAGGTGACATATGTAGACATGGACATCAATAGATGGCCAATACTGAAATCAGATTGATTATATACTTTGCAACCAAAGGTAGAGAAGCTCTATACAGTTGGTTAAAATCAAACCTGGAGGTGACTGTGGCTCAAATCATGAACTTTTTTATTAAAAAATTCAGACGAATTGAGGAAAGGAGGGAAAATCATGAGGCCATTTAGGGATGGCCTAAATAACTGCCCTTATGAGCATGAAGTAGAAGTGATGCATAGATTTGAGACATTAGATGTGGTAGATAGAGTGTCCAAAGTACTATGAACATAGATTCGCAGTATTGTACAGTAGTCAAAAAAATTTCAAAGAAAAAGAAGAGGAAGAAGGCAAAACGACTGCTCAATTAGGCTTTACAAATAGCTGAAGAAAGAAGGAAAGCAAAAGGGAAAGGAGAAGGGAAAGATATACTTAACTAAAGGCAGAATTCCAGAGAATAGCAAGGAGAGATAAATTTTTCTTAAATGAGCAATGCAAAGAAATAGAAGAAAATAATAAAATGGGAAAGACAAGAGATTCCTTCAGGAAAATTAGAGATATCAAGGGAATGTTTCATGCAAAAATGGGCATGTTGAAGAGAAAAATGGTAGGAACTTAAAAGAAAGAGAAAAGATTAAGAAGTGGCAAGAATAAACCAAAAACTCTACCAGAAAGAGCTTAACACCCCCAATATTATCGCCATCGATGGCATGGTTACTGTTCTAGAAGCAGACAACCTAGAGAATGAAAACAAGTGAGTCTTTGTTGTTGAGTTGTTTCCGTAATGTCCTACTTTTCATGACCCCACTTGGGGTTTTCTTGGCAAAATACTGGAGTGGTTTGTCATTTCCTTCTTCAGCTCATTTTATAGATGAGGGAACTGAGGCAAACAGGGCTAAGTAACTTGCCTATGGTCACACAGCTAGTAAGTGTCTGAGATTAGATTTGAACTCAGGTCCTCCTGACTCCAGGGTGTCACCTAATTCAAGTGGGCTTTAGGAAGCATTGCTAACAGCAAGATTAGTGGAGGTGATGGAATTCCAGCTGACCTATTTAAAATCCTAAAATATGATGCAGCAAATTTGGAAAACTCAACAGTGGCTACTGGATTGGAAAAGATCAGTTTTCATCCAAATCTTAAAGAAGGGCAATGTCAAAGAACGTTCAAATTATTGAACAATTGGGCTCGTTTCACACACTAGGGAGATTATGCTTAAGATTCTACAAGGTAGCTGTCTGTACAAAAAATATTTATAGCAGCTCTTTTTGTGGTAGCGAAGAATTGGAAATCAAGGGGATGCCCATCAATGGGCGAATGGCTGAACAAGTTGTGATATATGAATGTAATGGAATACTGTTATGCTATAAGAAATGGGGAAGATATGTACTTCATAATAACCTGGAAAAACATACATGATATGATGCTGAATGACAGCATCAGAACCAGGAGAACATTGTACACAGACATATTGATTCTGTGATGACTAACTTTGATAGACTTGGCTCTTCTCAGCAATACAAGGCTCAAAGACAGCTCCAAGGGACTCATGATGGAAAAAGCTATCTACATCCAGAGAAAGAACTGTGGAGTCAGAATGCAGATTGAGGCAAACTATTTGCTCTTTTTTCTCTCCTTTTTTTGGTTTTATTTCTTCTCTCTTATGATTTATTCCATTGGTCATAATTCTTCTTTGCAACTTGACTATTGTGTAAATAAGTTTAACGTGAAGGTTTGTATAGAATGCATATCAAACTACATGCCATCTTGGGGGAGAAGGGGGAGAGGAAGGAAGGGAAGAAAATTTGAAACTCAAGAACATGTAGAACTGAGTGTTGTAAACTAAAAATAAAAAAATCTAATTAAAAAAAGATTTTACAAGATAGGCTTTAACAATATGTGAACTGAGAAAAGCAGAACGGTTTTCAAAGAGACAGAGGTACTAGAGATCAAATTGCTGACATTGGCTGGATTATAGAGAAGGCAAGGGAATTTTAGAAAAAAATCTGCTACTGTTTCATTGGCTACACTAAAGCCTTTTCCTATATGGATCACAACAAAATGTGGCAATTCCTCAAAGAGATGGGAGTACCAGATAATATTACTTGTTTCCTAAAGAACCTGGATGCAGGCCAAAAAGCAACAGTTAGAACCAAACATGGAACAACTAATTGCTTTAGATTGGGGGGAAAAAGTATGACAAGGCTATATATTATTTAACTTATTTGTAGAGTACATTTTATGAAATGCCAGCGTGGATAAATCAAAAGCTGGAGTCAAGGTTGCCTGGAAAAATATCAATAACCTCAGATAATGCAGAAAATCCTATCTGATGGTAGAATATAAAGAAGAATCAAGAAGCCTCTTAATGAGAATGAAAGAGGACAGTATAAAAGCTGGCTTAAAGCTTAACACTAAAACAAACAAACGAACAACAAAAAACTAAGATCTCTGCAGCTGGTCCCATCACTTCCTGGCAAATAGGAGGAGAAGAAGTGTCAGGTTTTGTACTCTTAGGCTCAAAGGCCACTGCAGATGGTGACTACAGCAATGAAATTAAAAGACATTTGCGTCTTGGAAGGAAAGTTATAGCAAATCTGGATAGCATACTAAAAAGCAGAGATATCACCTTGCTGACAAAGTTCTGTATAGTTGTCATACCAATTAAGTTGGGACTTTTTTTTACTGTTTTAGAATGATAAATTAATTAAGTGACTTTGATTGATCCTTACTAGGTGCAAAGCCCCAGACCCAAAACCCTATCTACTAGGTTCTAAACCTATGTGGCCGTGAAGCCCTTAGGGTCCTAAGGGGAGTTGCTAAGACCAGAGCCAATAGTAGGAGCCTAAGTTCTGGTCGCTCAGATGATGTTTGATGATGGCTAAAGAGTGTATGAAAAGAGAGAAGAGAGCTATTTGCTTGAGGCTCTCACTCCCAGAGGAATGTTGGTGTGGGACTCTGGGCAGCTGCTCTAAGATCCTCCCAGCTCACCCAGATGTTGATGGTTTCTTGGTAACTATGAACTGTATTTGGTCTGTTTATAATGTATGTTTGTAATTTGTTTGTATTTGCTCTGAAATTCAGGGTGCTGGCTTTTTGCCCTGAACTAAGTGAAAGATATTTGTATGTTGGCTTGAAATAAGATTGTTAACCCCCTTAACATTACTTTCCTTAGTAAAGCAGATCAAAAGAACCTGTGATGGCAGCATTCTTGTTGTTGGGCTTGTGTTGGTCTTTCACCCCCATAGAAGCTGCTAGCCGAATTGTTGCCCACAATAGTAAAGCTGTGGTTTTCCTAGTAGCAATATATGGCTATTTGGATTCTAGGGAAAGCTGAGTGACAAGGAATCACCACTTTTGAATTGTGGTGCTGGAGAAGATTTTTGAGAGTCCCTTGGACAGGAAGGAGATCAAATCAGTCAATGCTTAAAGACATTAATGCCGACTATTCATTGGAAGGACAAATACTGAAACTTAAATACTTTGGCCACATAATGAGAAGAAAGGACTCATTGGAAAAGACCCTGGTGTTGAGAAAGATTGAAGGCAAAAGAAGAAGGTGACAGTAGAGGTTAAGATGGATAGATAGTGTCATGGAAGCAAAGATCACGAGTTTTGGAGATGATGGAAGATAGAAGGACCTGGTATGGGATCACAAAGAGTCAGACATGACTTAATGACTGAATAACAACAATAAAAACCTGAAGCTTCAAACTCAGTGACTTTTCAGGTTAACTATATCCTGTGTAAATCAGTGGCATTTACTGGCAAGTGATATTAGTGTTATAGAAAGAATGCAGGACTAGGAATCAGGGGATCTGACTCTGTCCCCCAGCTCTGTTGTATGGACAAGTCAACACTTCTCTGCCTCAGTTTCCTCCTCTGTACCATGAAATAGACAGCTTTGATAGTATATGACTCCTATCAACTCATCAATGTTCATGTGAAAAGGGAAAAGGGGCATAGTCCTGGCAACTGCGTATGGCATATAGGGATTCCTAGGAATGAAAAAAAATCTCATCATGTGATGAGATTGGCCAATGCCAGAGGGTGGGCTTGGAATTCAGAAACATACTGCAAATTGATGAAGACATTGAGGCATAATGGGATAGTTGTAAGACCACTATAACTAGAACCAGAGGACTTGGGTTCAAATCTCTACTCTAACATTTAAGAGCTCTCTGGGCCTCTGTTTACTCCTTTGTTCAATGAGGAGTTTGCATTACATGAATGAGTGAATGAATGAGTGGATGGATAAACATTGATTATGTGACAGGCCTTGTGACCCTAAGGTCCCTTCCAACTTTAAATTTATGGTCCTGTGACCTTTAAAGGATCCTTCTACCTCTAAAGCTGAAAATCCTCTAATTTTATTGCAATTGAAGAGAAAAGAGAATTAATTTAATGTGAGGGATATCTGTGAAAAGGAAGTGTTTGTCTGAAAAGTAATCCAAGTATTACTGAAATGCCCTAGATATGGTAAATTCCTTTAGAGTAGGGATTGTTTCATTCTTTGCATTTATATCTCCAGCACCTAGCAAAGTGTCTGGCACATACAGGATACTTAATTAATCTTTGTTGATTGAGTGACGGATTCATCTCATGTGCTCCCCAAGCCTAGTATGTTTCCCAAATGGTACCAAAAGTACTCTGCCAATGTAAGAGGTTCATAGCTCCGAGCTGTTCAGAGGAGTAGGTGTTCAGTACATTTTCTTCAACCTTTAAGCCAGCTCTTGCTTCAGAATTGCTAAAATGGTCTGTCTCAGACTTCAATCTTCAACACAAGAGACTCTGTGGGAAGATATCGCCTACCCTCTTTCATCCCAGATCAATGCTGTTATTTGTTTGTATCATGAAAGAGACTGTGTTTCCAATGGTTTAAAAAATGCTTTTAGAAGTGAATCAGAGATGGAACAAGGCTTCTAGTTTCTTTGCTCCAGGACTGATAGTATGATAAGGGTCAGACCACATATAAAAAGTGATACAAGTAATGTTTTTGACTGCTATAATACATAAGGAGCATATCTGAAAGTGTGCTATCAAGACTGATATCAAGACTGATAATGAAGACTCTGTAACACTGTAGTGAATTAATGAAGGAAAGCAACATTTATCGAGTGCTTACTTTTTGCCAAGTTATAGTTATAGTTACTGGGGATACAAATAGAAAAGTCAGTTTAGTTAGAGTGCATGCTCTAATTGGGGGAGACAACGGGTATAAGAAAGTTTCTAGGGCACAGAAAATTGCAAGGCCCAGGAGTCCATAGAGTAGATTGTCAAGTGAGATGACAGTGTCCAGCAAATATTGAAAGCATAGTAGAAAGCCAATGGTAAAGTCTAGAAAACCTGTTGATTAGGCAGATGATTAGGCCTGGAGGGCATCTATGTCACTGGAAGGAATGATGATAGTGACTCCCTGTGAGAGTTATGAGTAGCTATAACCATTCTGTAGGGTAGGGCCTATAAAGCCCTAACTTACCACCATTGGGAAAAAGGGAGTAGATTGGAAGGGAGTTGTCAGCATTCAGCCAGGAGGGATAAAGGGAAAGGGGCATTATCTAGAAGGTTGATAGGGGGAAGGTATCTTACAGCATTTATTCTTTCAGGCACTTTGGTACCTTATAGTACTCTACACCTAGTTGGTGGACTAGAATCAGGGAGATATGAGGAGGAAGGCATGAAATAATGTCTCAATATGCATATTTTTCTTACCTATGAAAACATTTCTCTTTCTCCCTAGAAACAGAACTATTTCACCACTTCACAGGTCACATATCTCCAGATTGACCAAGCCAACTGTGATAGAGAATCTGTTTTTGTGTCAGTCTATATACAATTAAATGAAGCCAAAATTGATTAGCCGTGCTACAATTCAAATTTAGAATGGACAGCTTCAATGGATAGCGATGCCATCATTATTGAAGTTCTTTAATCAAAAGCTGATTAACTGCTTGTCAGGAATGTTGTAACTCTGCTCAGGCCACATCTGGAGTATTGTTACTAGTTGTTGGTGGTACATTTTTAGAAGGATATTGATGACTTGGAAAGTGTCTTTAGGAGGGCAAGAAGGATGGTATAGAGCCTCAAGTTAATGCCTTATAAAAATAAGTTGAAGGAATTAGGGATGTTTATTATGGAGAAGAAAACACTTAGGTGAAACACGATAGCTATCATCAAGTATTTAAAAGGTTGTCATGTGGTCAAGGGACTAGATTTATTCCATTTGGCCTCAGGGGCAGAAATAGGAGTAATCAAAAGCAAACATAGCTTGATATAAGCAAAAAAAAATCATAACACTTGGAACTATCCTGAAGTAGAATGGGTCAGTTTAGGAATGGATGAGTTTCTCTTCTTTTAAAGAATTCAGATGATGGTGGCTGGAAAGCAGGGACATGCCTAAAGCTCTCCCCCAGGACCCTCCAAACACCTATAGAAATGGCTCTGAACAAATTCTAGAACTGCAGAACCCACAAAATAGCAGAGGGAAGCAGGGCTCCAGCCCAGGACGGCCTGGATGGTTGCTGGGTAAGGTCTATCGCACCGTGCTGGGAGCAGAGCCCAGTGGGGCTGCTCCTGGACCAACCAGACTGGGAGCCGGGCAGAACAGGCCCTAGCACCCTGAATCAGTGAGCTGTGGCAGTTGGCAGACTTCTCAACCCACAACCACCAAAGAAAACAGAGAAGGTTAGTGGGAAAAGCTGAAGGGACAGAATGAAGGGAGTTCAAGGTTCGGCCACCACCCCAGAGGCAGCAGAGGTGGTGCAGCTACAGAACTACAGGTGCAGTTGCTTCTGGACCCAGGCCCACCTGGTGGGAGAAATTAAGTGGCACATCAGAGCAGGAGTGCAGAGCCTGCTCGGATCTGAGTTGCGGTCCAGGTTAGCAGTTCTTGGGGAAGGAGGAGCAATGGTGTGGCAGAGCTGGCTGGGTAGAGAAAGCTCTGAAAACAACAGCACAGCCCCTCAAGCTTGGGACAAAGTGCTCTCTACTCTACAAGCAGTCACACCCCAATGAAAAACTCAAGGGTCAAGTGGTTGGCTGGGAACATGGCCACGCAGCGAAAACGGACCCAGATTCAGACTCAAACTTTGGAATCTTTCTTTGGTAACAAAGAAGACCAAAACGTACAGACAGAAGAAGTCAACAAAGTCAAAAAGCCTACATCAAAAGCCTCCGAGAAAAATGTGAATTGTTCTCAGAACATGGAAGACCTCAAAAAGGATTTGGAAAAGCAAGTTAGAGAAGTAAAGGAAAAATTGGGAAGAGAAATGAGAGTGATGTGGGAAAACCATGAAAAACAAGTCAATGACTGGTTAAAGGAGAACCAAAAAAATACTGAAGAAAATAACACCTTAAAAATGACTAACTTAAATGGCAAAAGAGCTCCAAAAAGCCAATGAGGAGAACAATGCCTTGAAAGGCAGAATTAGCCAAATGGAAAAGGAGGTCCAAAAGACCACTGAAGAAAATACTTCCTTAAATATTAGATTGGAGCAAGTGAAAGCTAGTGACTTTATGAGAAATCAAGATATTGTTAAACAGAACCAAAGGAATGAAAAAATGGAAGACAATGTGAACTCTCTCATTGGGAAAACCACTGACCTAGAAAAATAGATCCAGGAGAGATAATTTTAAAAATTATTGAACTATCTGAAAGCCATGATCAAAAAAAGAGCCTAGACATCATCTTTCAAGAAACTATCAAGGAGAACTGCCCTGATATTCTGGAGCCAGAGGGTAAAATAGAAATTGAAAGAATCCACCAATCACCTCCTGAAAAAGATCCCCAAAAGAAAAATCCTAAGAACATCGTTGCCCAATTCCAGAGCTCCCAGATCAGGGAGAAAATACTGCAAGCGGCCAGAAAGAAACAATTTGAGTATTGTGGAAACACAATCAGGATAACACGAGATCTAGCAGTTTCTACATTAAGGGATTGATGGTCTTGGAATATGATATTCTGGAGGTCAATGGAGCTAGGATTAAAAGCAAGAATCACCTACTCAGCAAAACTGAGTATCATGGTCCAAGGCAAAATATGGATTTTCAATAAAATAGAGGACTTTCAAGCTTTCTCAGAGAAAAGACCAGAGATGAATAGAAAAATTGACTTTCAAACACAAGAATCCAGAGAAGCATGAAAAGGTAAACAAGAAAGAGAAATCATAAGGGACTTACTAAAGTTGAACTGTTTTGTTTACATTCTCACATAGAAAGATGATGTGTATAATTCATGAGACTCCAGTATTAGGGTAGCTGAAGGGAACATATATATATATATATATGTGTGTATATATATATATGTATGTATGTATGTATATATATATATATATGTATATATATATATGTATGTATGTATGTATGTATAGACAGAGGGCACAGGGTGAGTTGAATATGAAGGGATGATATCTCAAAAAATAAAATCAAATTAAGGAATGAGAGAGGAATATATTGAGAGAGGGAGAAAGGGAGAGGTAGAATGGAGTAAATTATCTCTCATAAAAGTGGCAAGAAAAAGCACTTGTGTTGGGAGGGAAGAGGGGTTAGGTGATGGGGAGTGAATGAATCTTGCTGTCATCAGATTTGACCTGAGGAGGGAATACCATACACACTCAATTGAGTATCTTACCCCACAGGAAAGGAGTAAGGAGATAAAAAGGGGGGATGATAGAAGGGAGGGCAGATGGGGGAGGAGGTAATCAAAAGCAAACACTTTTGAAAAGATACAGGGTTAAGGAAGAAAACTGAATAAAGTGGAATAGGATAGGAAGGAGCAAAATATAGTTAGTCTTTCACAACATAAGTATTGTGGAAGGGTTTTGCATAATGATACACATGTGGCCTATGTTGAATTGTTTGCCTTCTTAGGGAGGGTGAGTGGGGAGGGAAGAGGGAAGAGAATTTGGAACTCAAAGTTTTAAAAGCAGATGCTCAAAAATAAGCTTTTACACGCAGCTAGGAAATAAGATGTACAGGCAATGGGGCATAAACATCTATCTTGCTCTACAAGAAAATAAGGGAAAAGGGGATGGGGGGGAGTGGGGTGACAGAAGGGAGGGCTGACTGGGGAACAGGGCAATCAGAATATAAGCCATCTTGGAGTGGGGGGAGGGTAGAAATGGGGAGAAAATTTGTAATTCAAACTCTTGTGAAAATCAATGCTGAAAACTAAAAACATTAAATTAATTAATTAAAAAAGAATTCAGATGAAGATTGGATTAATATTTGTTGTGTATATTTCAGAAGGATTTGAACTGGGCAAGATGATTGCTGAGGTTCTTTTTATCTCTGAAATTCTATAATTCCATTCAGTGAGATAATTATATTCAAATTTCTTACACTGACCAGGCTATGTGAAAGCTATTTCAGTCTTACACATGACTTTCTTCCATATCCAGATATCAGAGTTGGCCTGGATTTCTCCCATCTCTAATATCTTATTCCATTTGAATCATTATACACTGTCTTGTCTTGTTTGTTTTCCTTAGTCATTGCCAGATGAGGCCAGGTAACTTTTTCTGGCTGCTGTAGTCTTGGGAAAAAGAAAACAAAACAAAATAGATGATTCTTATCAGGTTCAAGGCAAGCAAACATTTATCCCACTTCTGCTCCCACAGATTCCCCTCTGACTGAGGAACTTCCTGTAACAATAGATCCTCCCCTTGGCATATGGCAACTGGCTTCCTCTTTTCACACTTGTAAATGATCTTGGCTTTGACTTGGTATAACATGGACTCCTCTTCCTTGTTACCTCCTTGGCAGACTAGGCAAAGTATTGACTGGGACCAGGAATCTGTCTGGGTGATGACAGCTTTTAGGTCATATGTCCCCAATGAGATTGCAATCTAATAAAACAAATACTTTTTTCAGCACTTACATTATGCCAAACACTCTATATGCCCTGTGGATACAAATACAAATGGAAAAACAACTGTTCTCAAAGACTTATATTTTACTTATTATAACATCTTTTTTCTAACTCCCCTCTACTCAGTGCTGAGTGCAATCTAAGGGCTAAATAATAGGTGTTAAAATGATTAATGGTTAATTAATGGTTCATTTTGACAACTGAAGTCTAAGTTTCTTGAGAAAAAGGACTGATTCCTATCTTTTTGTGTCTCTCACTGTGTCAAGCACAGCACTTCATACATAGCATAGATTTAATACATAATTGCTGCTTTCATTTAAATGCATGTTACATAGCTTTGGATTAAAAGCTCTTAGAGTTTAAGGACCTAGTGATATCTTGTATTTTCCTCTCCCCTAGTGCTCTAAACATGGAGGCTCATCAGCCAACCATCAAGTATTCTGTGATTATAATATTTATTAAGAACTTATACATTTTTCTCATTTTTATTTTAATGTTTACTTCACCTGAGGTTCATTTTTTCCAAGCTTACTTTTCAATAGCTTCTGAGTTGTTACTTCCTTAAATGCTATAAGCATCATCTTGACCCTGTTTTTTGATTGATGCTAAGCTGTTCTTTTGATTTTTTTCTCTTCTGGAAAACTTAGTAAGTGGCTTATGTCCCCATTGGTGGTGGCACGTGGTTAGTAAACTGTCTTCTTGGAAACATGGGTTTAATCTCTTCAAAATTCTATTCTGAGTAGAACATGAGCATTACTCCACCTAGGATTTTCTCATTAACCTGGTTGTTAGGTTAACAGAAAATGAGGCTTCCTTGGAAATTTTATTTATTTGGAGAATTAGAGAAGCTCAAAATCATTTATTTACTTCCTCTCTGCCATCACTCCCCAACCTTCACTTATCACCATTCACTCGACCATCATCATAGTTCAGACACTCATGATTTCTTGCCTAGACTAGAAACAGGCTACTATTTGGTCTCTCTTTCTTTTAGCCTCTTCTCCCTTCAATCTTCAATTTTTCTCCCAAAGTTATTTTCCTGAAAATTCAGGCCTGATGACACATCAACCCCACTCCATGCCTTACTCAATGAATTTAGGGATTCCCTATTACTTCTAGGATTAAATGTAAATGCATCAGTTTAGTATTTAAACCTCTTCAAAACTTTTCTATCTTTCCTGTCTTTATTCACCTTACTACCATCCACATATTCTACAATACAGTCATATTGGCTTACTTGTTCTACACACAACGTTCTGAAATCTCCAAAATCTTTGCTTTTTCCTTGACTGCTCCTCCTCCCATGCATGGAATATGTTCCCTTCTAATCTCCATCTCTTGGAATCTCTGTTTTCTTTAACATTCGGGCAATACATTATACATGAAGCCTGTCCTGATCACCTAGATGATGTTGTATTCATTCTGTGATTATTATGCATATACTTGTGTATTGGGGTTATTCATCTTCCCTACCCCTCAACACAGATCATGCTCAATTGCCATTCCTTCTTCCTATCCACCACTGTGTAAGGTTGGGGGAGAGGTGGCTATCTCTAGCAATATAAAACTCCTCGTTGAGAGGTTTGTGCTATTTAATGATGAGGAACTCTCCAATTGGCCAATGAATCAGATGAACTGATGGGTTAGTCCAGAAGTTCTTAACCATTTTTGTGTCATGAACTTCTTTGGCAGTTGGGTGAATCCTACCCCAAGACCAGTCCTCTTTTCACACCTCTCTTTTCTTACTATTAGGAGATACCTTGTTTTCCAGGGCTAAGGCCCAGCAAGCAAGCTATGCCCTGGGCTTAGCATAACAACAGTCCTTTGTGCTCACCCTCTGGATGAACTCTGCTGAAGTTAAAGCACAGAACTGGTTCAAACCAGCCATTGGTGGTCCCCAAGTTTGAGCAAGCACCTGCAGGAACTACATCCTGATCATGAAGCCCTACTTTGAATAGACTTTTCGTTAACAGGCAACCTTGCCACATTGCTGCTATCACACCCTATTGCTGCTATTATACCATACTTCCCTGATTCTTTGTCTTGTCAAATCTATATATACCAAGACTTAGCCTCAATGCCTTGGGTCTCCTTTGTTCTAGACCAGACCCTAGTACGTATCTAGTTTTCCCTCCTCCAATGGAATAAAGAACACTTTTTGCATACAACTTCTGTGAACCCTTCAGTACTCTATTTTTCAGAGTTAGCACTACAGAATAATATTTTAAATGCATAAAGTAAAACACCTAGAATTATAAAGGAAGCCAATTGTTTTGGATCAAAATACATATATTTTTTTTAAATTTCATAGATCCCCTGAAATCTCTTCACTGGGTTAAGAACCCCTGGTTAGGGTCTTGTAATAATAGATGATGAAGACCTCCTTAATTGGTTGCTGAGTCAGAACCCAGTGAATATATATAAAAAGGGCTACCTGCCTCTTCCTGCCTCTGTCTTTCTTTGTAGATTATCGACATGAAAAATGTTCTGAGTTTCTTCCACAGATTCCAGTAGGGGAAAAGTAAGGCTCTATCTCATATTTGATCCTTTGAGATTATGAACATGTCTAGCCTAGGCAATTTAGGACCTGGGGAGGGGCCATCTATCTGTCTTATATGTTTTCTTTCTTAAAGTTACTTTGTGATTGTGGAAAGTAGGAATAGAAGTAGGCATGAGGACCTGGCATGGGTTGGGGCTTTAGTGAGAAGAGAAAGAGGAGCCTAATTATCTAATTAGGAGTAAGGCTTCCCCAAGATGTTATAGTTATAGAACCAAATGTTTGGGTATGGACAAGGAAGGGTGGGTACCCCAGTCTTTCTATTCCTAGCAGCTGTTTCTCCATGGAAGAACTACATTGGTACTGGTTCTTCTCTTATTAAAATGTAAGCTTCTTGATGGTAGGGATTATTTCAACTTTGTCTTTATTTCTCCAGCACTTATCACACTGTAAATAGCACGTAGTAAATGCTTCAGAAATACTTCTAGATTGATTAATATTCCAATTCCTTCATCTTACAGAGAAAATAACTGAATCCTAGAGAGGTCAACTGATTAGAGGTGAACTGATACAAAGCTACTAAGTGGCAGTGTCAGGATCCAAACTCAGTGTCTGTGACACCAAGTTCAGAAGGGGAGAGGTGGAGAGAAGAATGTTGCTGCATTGTAGTGGGGATAAAAAAAGTGAATGAAAACAGAAATTCTGTGTCTCCATTACCACCTCAACCTTACCAATATGAAGAGTATGGACAACTTTGAGATTTTTAATGATTTGTCCATGGGCACAGAGCTAGAAAAATATCAGAGACAGGATTTGAACCCAGGTATACCCTATTCCAAGCTCAGTACTCTATATTATCTTCTCTTCTGCCCCAGTTCTATTGAGGTACAATATTAATAACTATATTGAATCAGTGATCCATATTAGATCTCATTCAAACCGTAATCTTCAAAATATGCAAGACCTTATCATGCTGCCTGGCAAATAGACGGTATGCTAAAAATGCTAATTGACTGACTGAAAATCTTTATTGGATTTCATTTCATAAAAAGAAGTTTTTCATGCTTATATTTGAGAGATATTTACAATCACTGTATAAAATATATACCATGTAGAAATCATGGAATTTAGATTTGGAAGGAGCCTAGTCCAATTTTATTATTAAACAGGTGTGTAGGCTAATCTAGATATTAAAACACTTTTCCAAGAACACACAGATAAGTTGGCAAAACCAGACTTCAAACCTAGGTTCTCTGAGTTCAAACTTGCAGCTCTATCTATTCCACCATACTAGAGAAGACAAGAAAAATGAAGACAAGACAGAGGTACAAGTTTACACTTGTCCTTTGTTCAACATAACTTCCATTTCCAAATAGACACATTGGATTAAAAGAACATGAAATGCCAGCATCAAAGTTTTCTTGATCTAAGAATTCTTAAGTTCTAGGTCTATGTAGTAGCAATTTAGATTTGAAGATCTTTCCCACCCATTAATAGGCCATGTGACCTACTTATGTCATAGGAAGCCTAAGTTACATGGTGGGAGGAGCTTCCTGACAGGAAAAGGATGTTACAGGAAATGCTGAGAGAGAGAAAGATTTTATGGCTGCTAATGGCTGCCCTTGTGATTGTTAGAACTGAACAGGCTGACTTAGCTGTACTATGAGTTAGTTTTGGGGAAGACCCCAGCAGGAGGTCGGAGAGGTTTTGGGATGGAGAGGCTCCATGTTGTGATATTATATATTGAATGATTTACTGCTCTAATAGATTGGGTAAATGGTTTGTGGGATATGGTTCTCTGGTGTCTGAATACATGGTTTACTTCTTCTACCTTCTATGTGGAGAGTCTTGTATACTTTGCGATGCAGAACCACATAGGCATTTTTGACAATTATCATCTACATTGTTATTTTTTTTATTTATTTTTATTATTTTATGGGCCCTGGTGTCTTCCTCTGGCATTTGGAGGGTAGGGAGGGAAGAAGTTTGACTCAGTCACAGTGGTGTCAAATTCAAACAGAAATGGGAGACAGCACATAAAAGTCCCTCTATGTACACATAATTTACTTAGAAAACCGCATAGAAAAAATTAACTATGCTGTATTGTATTTTTATTTATTTTGTTACCTAGTTTCTAATTGCATTTTAATTTAGTTTGTGCTACACTCAAGAGAGTTGTGGGCAAGCAGCACGTTTGATCCCTGTGGGGATGACCTCTAAGGTAGTGACTGAGCAATAATCTCTTGGGTCTTAGCACAAAGATTTTGAGGATCTTTCCTCATAGTTGTATACAAAAAGAAAGAACAACAATAACAAACTAAGTTATGCTAGAATACCTTTTAAAATACTATAATAAATTCTCAATACAAATGAATATATGTTGTTGTTCCAGTATTACATTTGCAAGTTGTATTTAGCATATTAATTTATGGCCTAAGATTGAAAATGATATCAAACCATTTATGCTGCCTTATTTTTACAACCTAATAAATTCCTAAGTGAAGTTTAAGATTGAACAATATAAAAAATCTTACTAGTTATCATTTTGCCAAAACTTATTATAAATATAAATTGTAAAAACATGTTAAAAAATAAAATCAAGGGAAATTGAGGAAAGCTGACAGCTATTAAATGATTTTTTTAAAAAAAATCTTGAAAAATGAAGTAGTTAATTGGTATTGAAATTAGAATATAAAATAAGGTTATTGTAGGAGACAGATACTGAATTGATAAAAGGGCCATTTTGAGATAATTTTCCAAGGTCATTTTTTTTATCTTTTATCTTTTTAGTTCCAAATTCTCTCCCCTCTTCCCTTCCCACCCACCCTCCCTAAGAAGTCAAGCAATTCAACATAGGTCATATGCGTATCATTATGTATAACCCTTCTACAATACTCATGTTGTGAAAGACTCACTATATTTTGCTCCTTCCTAACCTATCCCCCTTTATTGAATTTTCTGTTTTGACACTGTCCCCTTCCGAAAGTGTTTGTTTTTGATTACCTCCTCCCCCATCTGCCCTCCTATCATCCCCCCCCTTTTTTATCTTCTTCTTCCTCCTTTTTTCCTGTGGGGTAAGTTACCCAATTGAGTATGTATAGTATTCCTTCCTCAGGTCAAATCTGATGAAGGCAAGATTCACTCATTCCCCCTCACCTGACTTCTCTTCCCTTCCTACAGAACTGCTTTTTCTTGCCACTTTTATGTGAGATAATTTACCCCATTTTATCTCTCCCTATCTCCCTCTCTCAATAAATTCCTCTCTCATAACTTAATTTTATTTTATTTCTTTTAGATATCTTCCCTTCATCTTCAACTCACCCTGTGCCCGCTCTCTCTCTCTCTCTCTCTCTCTCTCTCTCTATATATATATATATATATATATATATATACACATACACACTCACATATACATATATATACACATACACATATATATACATACATACATATATATACATACATATATATATGTGTGTATATATATATATATGAATATTCCCTTCAGCTACCCTAACACTGAGGTCTCATGAATCATACACATCATCTTTCCATGTAGGAATGTAAAAAAATATTTCAACTTTAGTAAGTCCCTTGCAATTTCTTTTTCTTGTTCTTTTTCTTGATTACCTTTTCATGCTTCTCTTGATTCTTGTGTTTGAAAGTCAAATTTTCTATTCAGCTCTGGTCTTTTCACTGAGAAAGCTTGAAAGTCCTCTGTTTTATTGAAAATCCATATTTCGCCTTGGAGCATGATACTCAGTTTTGCTGGGTAGGCGAATCTTGGTTTTAATCCTAGCTCCATTGACCTCCGGAATATCGTATTCCAAGCCCTTCGATCTCTTAATGTAGAAGGTGCCAGATCCTGGGTATTCTGATTGTGTTTCCACAATACTCAAATTGTTTCTTTCTGGCTGCTTGCAGTATTTTCTCCTTGATCTGGGAGCTCTGCAATTTGGCGACGATATTCCTAGGAGATTTCTTTTGAGGATCTATTTGAGGAGGCGATCGATGGATCCTTTCAATTTCTATTTTGCCCTGTGGCTCTAGAATATCAGGGCATTTCTCCTTGATAATTTCTGGAAAGATGATATCTAGGCTCTGTATTTGATCATGGCTTTCAGGCAGTCCAATAATTTTTAAATTATCTCTCCTGGATCTATTTTCCAGGTCAGTGGTTTTTCCAAGGAGATATTTCACATTGTCTTCTATTTTTTCATTCCTTTGGTTCTGTTTTATATCTTGATTTCTCATAAAGTCACTAGCTTCCATTTGCTCCAATTTAATTTTTACGGTAGTATTTTCTTCAGTGGTCTTTCGGACCTCCTTTTCCATTTGGCTAATTCTGCCTTTCAAGGCATTCTTCTCCTCATTGGCTTTTTGGGGCTCTTTTGCCATTTGAGGTAGTCTATTTTTAAGGTGTTGTTTTCTTCAGTGTATTTTTCAGTATTTTTTTTGGGTCTCCTTTAGCAAGTCATTGACTTGTTTTTCATGGTTTTCTCCCATCCTTCTCATTTCTCTTCCCAATTTTTCCTCTACTTCTCTAACTTGCTTTTCCAAATGCTTTTTGAGCTCTTCCATGGCCTGAGACCAGTTCATGTTTTTCTTGGAGGCTTTTGTTGTAGGCTCTTTGACTTTGTTGACTTCTTCTGGCTGTATGTTTTGGTCTTCTTTGTCACCAAAGTAAGATTCCAAAGTCTGAGACTGAGTCTGGGTGCATTTTCACTGCCTGGCCATATTCCCAACGAACTAACTTGACCCTTGAGTTTTTCAGCGGGGTATGACTGCTTGTAGACTAAAGAGTTCTGTGTTCCGCACTTGGGGGGATGTGCCAGCTCTGCCACACCATTGCTCCTCCTTCCCCAAGAACTCCCAACCTGGACTGGACTTAGATCTTCAGCAGGCTCTTCAGTCCTACTCTGATGTGCCACTTAATTTCTCCCATCAGGTGGGTCTGGGGCCAGAAGCAACTGCAGCTGTAGTTATGTAGCTGCCCCATCTCTGCTGCCCCCGGGGCAGTAGCTGAACCATGAACTCCTTCCACTCCCACATCTTTTCCCACTAACCTTCTCTGTTGTCTGTGGTGTTTGTGGATTGAGAAGTCTGGTAACTGCTGGAGCTCACTGATTCAGAGGGCTAGGGCATGCTCTGCCTGGTTCCTGGTCTGGTTGGTCTGAGCTGCCGACGCTGGGCTCTGCTCCACTCCACTCCCATCTCTGTGCAGGGTAGACCTCACCCAGAGACCATCCAGGCTTTCCTGGGCTGGAGCCCTACTTCCCTCTGCTCTTTTGTGGGTTCTGAAGTTCTAGAATTTGTTCAGAGCCATTTTTTATAGGTTTTTGGATGGACTCAACAGGGAGCTCACACTAGCCCCTGCTTTTCAGCCTCCATCTTGCCCCCCCATCTATATTGTTATTATTGTCTTACTGTTTCATTCTACCATAAGTACCTTTTGCATAATTGGAATTTGAAAAATTCCCAGCACAATGAATACATTCAAGGATATGTGAGAAATTGGGTGTCAGTATAACTCTATCTTCTACCCCAGACATGCTGATTTTCTGATTTCCTTTTTAAGGGATAGAAACCAGGAAAGTATCTAGAACATTAAAAAAAATCATTTCCCTAGACTGGCATTATTTATGGTTGGACAGGTAGATATAATTTTAGTTTAGTTTTCCTTCTCTAAGGAGAGCAGAGCAGAAAGCCTCATGGCCCTTTCTTTTACTACACTCCATGCAGGAATCAAAGTATCCCTTGGAGAGAGATGGGCAAAATTCCAGAAATATCTATCAAAAACTCCCTTCAAGCCACATTTAGAAAAGCCACATGGGCATTCATAACTCAAATGAGCACACACACCCAACACCGGTTTTGAGAGGCAACTAGAGAGGATGAATTATGAGTGAGGTCAGATTAGAGCTGAAGCTTGTGGGTAGAGGGGTGGAAGGTGAGCTAATCCCACCCCCCAATCCTGCCCCCTACACATGTTCACAATATTATATTCTAGATCAGATGTCAGCAAACTATGCCCCAAGGGCCAAGTCCAGCTCACAGCTGATTTTTTATGACTGTTTCACCCTGTGGGCCATAGTTTGCTGGTATAGATGGCGAGAGGGGAATGACATCCTCCTTACTTCTCCCTGAGCCCAGTTATAGGAGGAAGGGGTTAGTGTCGGAAGGTGTGGGAGCCCATGGGGTATCATAGGAAGGACCTACCACCCATTCAGAGGTGAGATGAAGGCTAGTGGGACCCCAGAACCGCAGGACACAGGGCTAAGACATAGCTGATTCAGAGTCATCATAACCAGAGGCAGAGGCTAAAGGGATTTGTTGAGGGACAGTCCATGGCTGGGCCAGAGGCTTCAATTGTCAGGAAGGTATTGGAGACCCCGGAGCCTAGAGGGGTCAGTCCCTGATCTGGTCACCAGAGTCTGGGTCCATGGGTAGAGTTGGAACCCAGGTTTCTTCTGAGTTGGAGAGGGGTAGACTAGAGATTAGGGCACTGTAGGAGGGAAACTTCCTGTGACTCCTAACAAAGTATCCCCAACTTTTATTAGGTCAAATGTCCCAGGACTCCACAAAGAAACCTCTCAAGTGAATAGCTCCATAGTGTTGTTGCCTGAGGTGCTACCCTAAGCTGGTCTAAGTTGATAATTCTTCCGACTCTAGATCAAAACCCCTTAGTCACTGAAGTGCCCTTGGTGCTGTGTTTTGCTGGTGATTCTCCCCAGGGGTCTGCAAGGCTGGTGTTAAGGTCCAAGAGTTAGTGGTAGATGGGCTACTAACAGGTGTCCCACTTGGATCATCAGATTCTCCCCATGAGTCTAGGGTCCTTCCTTTCCAGCAAGGGAAACAGGGCTCTCAAGTGATCAGCTAGTGGTCTAGGGAGTGAGACAAGTGTCTAGAGGTCCCTTGAGGTTGGGTAGGAACCAAATACCTCCAAGGATCATCTTAGGGAGGGACAAAGGGGTCCAGGAGAGCTCCCCTAGGGGGAATGGTGGGACATCTACTAAGACAGAATTTTCTTCAGGGACAGTATCATCTCAGGGAACAGAGTGGGAGGAGAAGGAGCCATGAAGATATCATTTGGTTCCAAGAGAGATGTCACCAGGCCCTCAATCTTGCTCTTGCTATCCAAGAAAGGCCCAAGAAGGAGCCAAGGTGCCAGGCTCTGAGATACATCAGATCACCCAACATTCCTCCTAGTTCAAAGTAAGGGCAGTGGAGGTTAGATGTTCTCATGGCTAGAAGGTAGAGATTGATTAGTCTTCTTGTTCATGAATATAACCACTTCCTCCTTTCCTTTATTCTAGGGTCAGGCTTACTCTGCTCCTGAACCCCCCACTGCTGAGGATGCTTTGACTTTCTAGGCTAGGTTCTCCTTTGGTTTGAAGGCATGGCCCCCTCATCCTACAGCAAGGTTACCAACTGCTTGGCCTTCCCTTGCACAATGATGCCCTGGTCTTTGCTACTCAGGTTCAGATACTAGAATTCTGCATCATTGAAGTAAATGTTTCTCTTTGGGGAGATATATGCTCAGAACCAGTCTTGATCATTAACATCACAGCTTTGTAGGCATAACATGGTATACATACAATGCATGGTCATTGAGATGCTTATGTTGATAACCTTGCCAAAGTCAAGAATATAGGTGAGGCAACTGAAGATGAACTGAGAGAGCTTGAAGGGCTCCCAGGGTCTAGGGGTTACTGCTGGTGTCCAAGGAAACTTGACAGCCTTGATTTCCACTTGTAAGGGTGATGTCTTTCATATGATGCTTATGTTGAGCTAGAGATCATGGCATCTAGCTCAGCTCAGCTGCTGGAAGGCAGGAGGTCCAGGGTAGGGGGATAATTCCAACTTAGGGGAATCAGGGACTCCAGTAGGTATTCCTAGGTAGGGGGAGAGTTGGGGAAAAGGGAAAGGAAGCAGAGGGGAATGGGATAGGCCAGAAATAAAAGGGGATAACTTTTTTCCCAATGTAAATTATTTTATTATTTCTCCCTCCTACCACCCTCATTTTGGGAAAAGAAAAAGAAAAGAAGACCTATGTATAGATAGGCAAAACAAATCCCCAAATGGGTCACATCCAAAGATACATGCATCATTCTGCATCTTGTGTCCATCGCCTCTCTGTCAGAAAGTGGGTAGTGTGTTTCATCATTGGTGCTCTTGAATGGTGGCTGGTTGATCAAAGTGGATCTATGATAGGGGTAAAGTTCATGTCCAAACAAGGACTAGAGAGGATCACAGAAGATAAAATGGACAATTTTTATTAAGCAGCAATTTTTTTCTTGCACCAACAAAATCAGTGCAGCTGAGACTAGAAGAGAAGCAGTTTAAGAGAGAGTCACTTAAAGAAATGATATCTCCCAGCTTGTCCAGTTGTATTTAATGCAAATTTGAGCAAGCTTGCTTTTCTAAAATGATTAAGTTGTTTTTATTCCCTAATAGAAGAAGAGATAATAAGATGCTGCATGAAATTTTTTTAAGAAAAATAACATTTCCAACCTTGCCGATTTGAACAAAGCTGTTGTTCAGCTTTTTTCAGTTGTGTTTGACTCTCCATGACTCCATTTGAGGTTTTCTTGGCAAAGATACTGGAATGATTTGCCATTTCTCTCTCCAGCTTACTTTACAGGTGAGAGAACTGAGGCAAACAGGGTCAAGTGACTTGCCCAGGGTTACACAGTTAGTAAGTTTAGAAAGCCAGATTTGAACTCAGGAAGATGAGGCTTCCTGATTCCAGGCCCAGAATTCTGTTCACCTAGCTGCCCTTGAACAAGGCATTGACTCTTAAAAATGGGGAATGGATAAAGATAAAGGAATTAGCTCTGATTGTTGGCATTTCCAAGAGAAATTTAACTAATATAAGTGTTGCCACATTGAGATCAAAGAAGCCCAGAAATCAACTAAGATAGCAAGCTTGATTGCTTTGCCAAGCTAGAAATATTACAGCCAAGGGCAACACTGGTTTAGAGTACAAGCTCATTTGTACAGTGATATGGAACAGAATGATGGCCAACAGTACAAACAGTATTGCCTCACAACACAGCAAAAAGCAGGGAAGGGGGAAATGAGCCTTCAGAGAGGTGTTCCCCCACTGCTAGCCTCCAGTGATCAGTGCTCCAGTTCCTTTTAACCAATTAACATAGATTAGCTTTTACAAAGAGACTATTACTTCTCAAATATAGAAAGAACAGGAGTATAAAATTTTCCCCCAACACTTAGGGGACTCACTCTCTAAATAACAGAGACTCATTTTCTGGGGATATTGAGCTCAAAGATAACTGTTTTTATGTGTCATTCACCCCACCACTTTTATTTCTAAATGTTGCATGACTGATGGATGAGTCTACATCTCTGTTTCTGCTGGGATAGAACAACTAAGTCATTCTGGTCCTCACTTCTCACTGTCTGGCTTCTGGCAAATCCCAGCATGCACTCTGATTTTAGGACTCTGGTGCCTTGTTCTTCAGACCTTTCAAAGATCATTAGGTCTCAGCTATCTCCAATTTCCTTAACCTAAAACAGGAAAGAGCATATACAAAGAAGTAAAGAACAAAGGCCTATGTCACAGGCCAAATGTTGGTTTCATATGGGAGGGACCTGAGGATTTTTTTTCTCTTGTTAATATGCAGCCACCAGGCAGGAAAAAATCAGACCAAGGTCAAGGCCCGGGCTGACTAAGTCTCCACAGCCAATCAGAAAGATTCCTCTTTACCACATGGTTAGAAGACTGGAGGTGAGAGGGATGTCTGTATATACTCCAATGTCCTAATGAGGATGGAATCAGCCAACATGCTCATCAAGATTGGGTTCACTTGGCACTGCTCCGAAATTGATCCTGCTGTTTTTATTGATTATTGATTATAAAAGGCTCTTAATGTGGTAGAGCCAGAGACAACCTTAACACCTTTCCTCCAACATGATGTCTCCCATGCATATATTGAAAACATGCAAGATTCCTTGATGGATGCAACCACAGGAATAAACCCTCATTTAATGATATGCTGATTATCATTATCAAGCAAAATATCAATTAGGGAGACACGTTTTCCAAAGGTGTTTACCATTACTATAGAGAATATTCTGACCAGAGTTCAAATGGATAGAATGTTGGGCCCAGAATCAGGAAGGTCTGAGCTCCAACCTTGGATATTTACTAGCTCTATGATCCTGGTTCAATCACTTAACTTCTGTTTCCTCAGTTTCCTGACCTATAGAATGAGGATATTGATAACACCTAATTCTTGTAGAAGTTGTGAGCACCAAATGGCAATGGAAACACTTCTCAGCAAGTTGTATTTTGATCTGAACATATATTCTTTTATTCAAGCTTTATTCAATGTATATCCAACAGGTCTACATGAGCTTTGTAGCTAATAAGATTCAGAGTTAGAGAGGAACTTTTAGATCAAGGTAATATAAATGTAGAGGTAGAAAGAATCTTAGAGGTCAACTATTTCATTTTACAAATGAGGAAACACGCCAAGAAGTAAGATAACTTCACCAAGGTCATATAAGTAGTGATTTGAACCCAGCTCCTTTCAATTCAAATCCTGTGCTCATTCCAATGAACCAGGACTATATACAGCTATTTTATTATAATCTAAAATAAATATTTGTAAAGTGCTTAGTACAATGCCTGTCACATGATAGATACTTAATGCTTCCTTCTTTCTTTCCTTCCTTCCTTCCTTCCTTCTTTCCTTCTTTCCTTCTTTCCTTTACAAATTACATCACACCTATTGTTTTAATCTGGAATTTAGGATTAAGCCCTTACATCTCCTTTATAATGTGCACAAACATTTAGATATAGTTTTGTGTACTAAAGTATTTTGTTATTGACTGCATTGATTACATCAATGTCAGTATTTCTAAATGTTGAAGTTATCAATAAGCCCCTGTTTGGAGATGCTGTTGTAATTTCAAGCCTCAGAATACTACAAAGTCTATTCAGTGAGCTTCACAACCTCTCAAGTAACCCACACAAGAAAATCCAAATGGATGAAGTTTCTCACCTTGATTATGACCTGTAGTCGGATGGTTGGCACATTGAATTAGTCCACTGTAGATAGCCAATGATCTAGACTCAGACTCAAAGAAGCATTGTAGCCTGTGTTTTGGGAATTGTGTAGGGCTTTCTTAATCTGCTCTCTGACACAAAAGCACATGGCTGTGAATGATGGAATATTATGATCTATAAGGCATCAAAATTTTCATTTTAGTAAATAGAATGCTGTATGATGAGTATAAGGAGGCAGCACCATACAGCAATGACTTACATGAATGAAGTACCACAAAGACATTATTAAGGATATGCATGACTAGATAAGATTGCTCATGTAATGAAATTGAAGACTAACAGAAAAATAGTCTAAGTATTGCACTGGTACCTCCATAATATGAAAAATTGTAAAAGAAAAACCTTCAAAACATTTTATTTGGAAGAACATGGACAAAAACATCAAACCAAATGAAAAGTATAAATGGGTTGCTATGTATACCGACAGAAGGAGTATCCCCATGGTTGAGATCATGGATCAAGGTAATTAATAACTCAAAAAGAATTTATTAAGCACCTAATGTGTGTCAGGCACTGTGATAGGTAATGAAAATACAAATATAAAGAACGAAACAATTTCAAGGAGCTTATAGTCTATCAATGTCATTATTGCAATATCTTTATATACTTGATCATGGGGTTCTGTTTTGATCTATTAGCATGGTATTGAGGTGATCCTGAGTTCTCAAAAGCTACCTTAATGCAAGTTCTGAAAAGTCTTACCAAAGTAAGTAAATTTGGGCCCAGTCATAGAGTAGGTAGTTACTGATTAAGCACTTGTTTAGCTAAGGCTTAATTTAGCTTATGTTTAGCTAAAGCTTAAAGCTAAGCTCAAACCTTCTGTTGAAGGTTGGCCACAAGGTTGAAAATGAATTTTTCATCTATAACAACACACAATATAAGAACTCAAACAGTGATAGATAAAGGAAATACTGACACCGACGTAATCAATGCAGTCAGCAACAAAATACTTTAGTACGCTAAAATGATATCTAAATGTTTGGGCACATTATAAAGGAGATGTAAGGGCTTAATCCTAAATTCTAGATTAAAACAATAGGTGTGATATAATTTGTAAAGCTAAAATCAGCTAGTTCAATGAAAGTATGTGGACATCAAATTGGTATTCTATGACACTGAGAATAAATACCTTTTACTGGAAGATCAACTACCAGCATTTGAAGGATTATTTCATAATGCTTCATTACTGATACAGCACAAAGCACCCACATGCCCAGGGGAGCTTATTATAAATGAATTTAGATGATAGCCTCCAAGGAATTATTTATTGAACTACAATGTGCCTAGTTACAGTAAAAATAACCTACATGGAATGACTATATATATATATATATTATGTATATATATATATATATATATATATGTGTGTGTGTCTGTTTGTGTGTGTGTGTATATATATGTGTGTGTGTGTGTGTATGTGTGTGTAAATATATATATATATATGTATATATGAAATAAATTTGACTAAAACAAGGTTTATTCCTTTTACATGAGACCTTTTAATATTAAGTCTTTCATCTCTGGAACAGAGTCTAATCTGTTCACAGATTGTACTGATTCCTTTTTTTAATAAATTAAAATTCTTAAATGGCAAGGGAAATACTTGTTAGCAAGTTGTACTTTGATCTGAACATATATCCTTTTATTCAAGCTTTATTCAATGTATATCCAACAGAGTTTAAATGAGTTTTGTAGCTAATAGGATTCAGAGTTAGAGAGGACTTTTTAGATCAAGGTAATATAAATGTAGAGGTAGAAAGAATCTTAGAGGTCAACTACTTCATTTTACAAATGAGGAAACACACCAAGAACTAAGATAACTTCACCAAGGTCATATAAGTAGTAATTTGAACCCAGCTCCTTTCAATTCAAATCCTGTGCCCATGCCAGTGAACCAGGATTACATAGAGCTATTTTATTATAATCTAAGTCTGCTCTCTTTTCAGGAGTGTTTCTGGGTCTGGGTTTTTAACATAATTATTAAGAATCATATTCTCAGTTTATATATACATTTATATACATTTCTCATAGATTTGCAAGTTTCTATTAAGCTAGAAATTTCCCTAAAAACCTGTGAGATTAAAAGTCCTTTTTCTTCTTGCCTTCTTTCTCTGCCTTCTGCTTATTGGGTTAGGGCTAAAGCATCATCTTCTTGATTACATACTTTTAAAAAATCCTCAGAGTTGTAATTTAGGAAGAAAAGTAAGTAGTATCCTCCAAATCCATTCTCAAATCAGTGTGATTAACACTAGTGGCCAGAGGTCATAAGTATTTCTGAATTTAGCTAGGTTGATCTATAGACAACAGGTACACATTCTGCTGCCAGGTCTGTATTCAAAGCCTTTCCGTGTTAGCAAGACCTATCAGAGTAGTGGGCAAACGTGTTTCTTAAAAACATAATATTACTGTAAAACAGTTTTTTGCTAATGTAAAGTGAATACTAAGCAAATAAATGTTCTGGCCCTGGAGCAAGATGCATTAGTACCCCACGAGAAAATTTACTTTTTGTACTCAGGGGTGTGGGAAATGAAAGATCTTTTTACTCGGAGTCTAAGTTTGGCCAGAGGCTATCTTCCCAAGTATGGAGACTGTGTATGTTACCTCTGAAAATGAGGTACTGTGTTTGCCCAATGATACAGAAGCTAGATGACCTTTGATTCACATCAGGAGACAGGTTATATGTTTCTCATGACCTTGTTGCGATGTTTTCTAGGGAATATGGGTATGTTCATCGTTACTTTCTTAAACATAACTCCAACCCAGGACAATTTCAGCTGCTGATCCTATCTTTATAACAAGGTCAATAGCGTGGATATTAGAATGTGAACATTTTGCGCAAGATATACTATATAAAGTTTAGAGGGAAGGAAGGAGGCCTTGGGGGATGCTATGACCTTTCGACTAAACAGTAAGTTTTAGACTTTTGTTTAGCAAAACAAGAATGATGTAGGAAGAACATGGGCTACCCTCAAGACTAGAATCTTCATCACTTATCAGGAACTAGGTTTACAAGTCTCCTCTTTCTACTAACCTATTGTCCTGGAGCCTGCGGCTATTCATAGCATCATTAGTCTAGGCCTGGAAGGGATCTTTGAGGATATCTAGTCATAATACTTATATTTCCATTTTAAAGTGGAGGAAACTGAAGCCCAAGAAGATTGTGACCTGCCAAGAACACACAATATGGGTTAGAATTGGAGTTTGAATACAGGTCTTCTGACTTCAGAGGTCTTTGTCTGTACGACACTGGAAATGGTATGAAATTGTTATTGCTTGAACAGAAGCTGCCTTGAATCAGAGACTCAGATACTAGACTTTCTGACATCAAGATCATGTGGTTCCTATGCCTGTGACCATAGCAACTAGGTAAAAATTCATTGCAGTGACCCTAGGTGGAGTAAAAGAGTGGTACTGTGAAATCGTCCACTTCCTTTTCTTCTGATCTTGATTTAATGGCTGGTTTCCTAGTCGAGATTCCAGTTCTCTGCTCCATCCTTCCCTTTCCCTTCCCTCCCCTCCCCTTCTCCTCACTCTCTATCTGTGTGTCTGTCTCTGTCTCTCTGTCTCTGTCTCCATGTCTGTCTCTCTGACTCTCTCTCTGTTTGTCTCTGTTGCTGTCTCTCTGTCTCTGTCTCTGTCTCTCTCACTTTCTCTCCCTCCCTCCCTTGCTCTTGTCTTCACATTTGGGGACTTGAAAATATAGATTAATGTTCGTTCAAACACTTTGGTTTTTCTGGTCATCAGGCTCCTCTATTCCCACAACCTACACCTTCAATCTTACCTCAGCAATATACAGGATGGTCATAACCTTGACCTCAATGTGACCTATAAGAATGTGTGTGTGTTTACCTCCATGATTCAAAATTATGAAATTCTCTCTGACCACAACTACTATCCTTTCTTCTCTCTCTCTAATTCAGTCCTCCTAACTCTATTTTTCTTCACCCACATCATAGCCTCCAGACACTCTACCTCCCTTTGTTTTCTAAGTATGTCATCCGTGGTCTGGCTTCATTTCCCCCTTCTCATATCTCTTCTTTGGAGTCAAACTTGATACTTCTAATTGTTCTATAACCATTCTAGATTATTTTGTGTCTGTTCTTTCTACTTACATCCAATGATTCTTCATTGCTAAATCTTTTTACCTTATAGTACTCATCTTTCTTGATCTTTATGAAGCTTTTGACACTTCTGGTCAATCCCTACTCCTGCATGTTCTCTTCTTTGACCTTAATGATACTATTATCTCCCCCTTTTCCTAACTACTTCTTATTCTTACTGAATCATCATCCAGTCTTCACCTCCTAATTACAAGTCTTCTCCAAGACTCTTTCTTATGCCTGTTTCTCTCCCCACATGTTTTATGAGTTATCTCATTAGTCTCAATGGATTAAATTATTATTCCTAGACAGATTACTCCAAAATCTGGGTATCTAAATCTTAATCTCTCTCTTGAACTACAATCCCACATCACCAGGTTGGCACCTCAAACTCATCATATTAAAATCAAACTTATCATCTTCTCTCCTAAACCTGTTCTTCCTCCATACTTCCGTTGAGGGTACCATTATCCTTCTAGTCATTCAGTTTCAACTTATAGTCCTATGTGTTTGAGATACATACATACATAACTCTTTATTCTATATAATCAATTTTAATTTTACAACATTTTCACAACATTTATCTCATCTATCCCTATTTCTCTATTCATGTAGCAATTGCCTTTATTTTGGCTCTTAGGCAGTTAGTTGGCATAATAGATGGAGTGCTGGCCCTGGAAATAGGAAGATAAGTTCAAATCTGGCCTCTGACATTTACTAGATGTGTGATTTTGGACAACACACACCCTCTGTCTTCCTCAGTTTTCTCATTTGTAATAATAGTAGTACCTAAATTCTAGGTTGTTGGAATATCAAATGAAATAATATTTGTACTTTTCCTAGTACCTGCCACTTGGTAGGCACTTAATAGATATTTGTTTCCTTTCTTCCTTCCCTTATCATCTCTTACCTGGCCTATCTCTTCTCTATACTATTCATCCTCCATACAGCTGCCAAAATAATCTTCCTAAAAGCTCATGTCTGACTAAATTACATCTCTGTTCAAGTAGCTCCCATGGGTCCCTAAAGGCTCTAGGACAAACGAAAAACTCTTCAACTTGACATTTAAAGTCCTTTATAGTTGGGCCTCTACTTCTTTTATAGACATCTGCCTTCACTTCCTTCCACAAATCTGTATTCAAGTTAAACTGGTAAAAGCTGAACAGTGAGTAGAATTACTACTTCCCGACCTTAGCATCGTATCTTCTCCCTCCATGCATTTGCCCCCCATGACTGGAATGCAGTCTCTCTTTATCTCTTGGAAAACTTAAGCACATTTCAAGGCTCATCTGAAACACCACCATTTATAGAAAATTTTTTCTTATACTTCTAGCTATTTGTCCTCTTTTTGTCCTCAAATTATATTCAATCTATTTATCTTCATTAATCTTCTATTTCTTTGGTAGAATGTAACTTCCTTGAGGGAAGGAATTTTTATTAAAATTCTTATTTTTCCTTTGTCTTTGTATTTTTAGCACCTAACAAGATACCTTGCACATAATAGGTGCTAAATAAGTGCTTACTGAATTAAAGTGAAATTGATTCTGTAAACGTGGAAACCAAGCACGTGTGCCATCTTTCCACAATAAGACAGATGGTGATACAGCATAGTATTGACAACTAAGAGGAGGACACTGCCCCTAAGAGGCTATCTAATTGGCCATCCTCTAGACCAATGCAATTAGCAAAGTGTTCCACTGCTCTTTGGCAGCACAGTAAAATGGAAACTTCTCCATTTATCCAAAGAGCTCAAAGATATTTGTGCATAAATAGCAGAGCAGTCTGGCTCTTGAGAATGTTTGCCTTGATTCTAATTCTGGATAGCACTCTCCCTAAGAAGTATATCGAATTGCACCTCAATTCAAATCAGTAAGCATTTATTAAGTACTTACTGTGTGTCAGTCATTGTACTAGATACTGGGATTGGACACACAAGCAAAAAGAAAGAGAGTCTCTGCCCTCAAGGAGCAGGAAAGACAACACATAAAAAAATCTTCCTTTATGCATGTCCTACTCTATCCACTCTTCATCTTTTCTCTATATTCTCCCCCAAGAGTAGCATCTAAATGAATGAACAAACCTGCCACACCATATGCTGGAGAAGGCTTTAGAGAGGTGATGTATCTGGGTATGCTGGATGAGGAGCCCAATGACCTTGGGCAAGTCACCCTCACTGGGTCTCAGTTTCCTTATTTTTCAAATGAGAGGATTCAATTTCACAGAAGTAGACCTTCTGGGAAGTGACCTTATGGGTCACTTAGTCCAATCTTCTCTTTCTTCCTAATGAGGAAAGTGAAACCTGGAGTGACTAAGTGACTTTTCCAGAGTCACAAAGTAGTAAATGGCAGAACTGAGATCCAAACTCAGCTCCGCTGCCTGTAAATTTAGGCCCCTTTCCACTGTACCACTTAGCCCAAGTATAGAGAAAAAGGTAAATGGAGGTAAAATAAAAACTGCTTAGATGAGCCTTATCAGCATTTAAAGGACTGTTCCATGGCTGGTCATATTTTAACTTGTGTTTCTCCATCCTTACTTACCCCATTCCCATTCACAAGATCATGATAACTGATATGATTGATTTCTAAGGTCCTGTCAAGCTTTTGCATTCTATGACCTTTTGCTCTGACAGCTTTCCTCCATCAAGGTAGAGAGGAAAGCTTTCCAGATGACTCCAACGCACTTTAAAACATTATGATGAAGGTGGTTAGACTTTTCTTATGTGTTTAAAGTGGACAAGTTCACTCTGTTTTACCCACTTAAAAAACCTCACAGACTGTTAAACATTTTATTAGTTTATTGCACAGATGTTCCCACAGCTCCATCAACAACCTCGGTAGGAGATAACACATACAATTATTCCTGACGGAGTTTGTTGATCCTTTTAGTTTAAGGAAATGCCTTTAAGAGCTTTGTCACATTTCATATTCCAACTCATCAAGCTGCAGCCTGGAGCCTGACTGAGCCAGAGTGCATTTCCTTTAATGTTTACCATATTGCTACCTTTTACCTCCTAGGACATATGTGAACAGGATTGTGCATGAGCAGTATAGATCATTGAAAAATAACATCTGGAGCTTGAATGATATTATCAATGCCCTTTTGTTAGATCCACTTCAAGAGTATTCCTAGTGGGGCAAGGGGTGTGTGTGTGTGGTGGTGGGGAATGAGCCATCAAGGCATGGACCCAAGTATGGGCTAGGAATGAAAAAAAAGTGTTGAGTAATAGAACATGGAAACAGTTGTGGCTAATTTGACCCTCCCCACATTCAGGAGCAGTGGGTCAACATGTGATATCTTCTTTGGTATTTGTTTTCCTTATCCTCTGCCCTTCACTTTATGGGGGCTTCTGATTTGAAGGACCATCCTGCCTGATTAGGGCTTTTTTTGTTGTTGTCCATTCCTTTCAGTTGTGTCTGACTCTTCATGACCCCATTTGGGATTTTCTTGGCAAAGATAGTGGAGTGGTTTGCCCTTTCCTTCTCCAGCTCATTTTATAGATGAGGAAACTGAGGCAAACAGGGTTAAGTGACTTACACAGCTATTAAGTGTCTGATGTTAAATATGCACACAGGTCTTCCTGACCCCAAGCCCTGCACACTATCCACTGTGCCATCTAGCTGAAGCAGATGGCATTTAAGCATCTGACTCCATCTCATGCACTTAGATCCATGCTTCATTTTAAGTCATGTTCAAAGCCACCCTGTCTGCTATCATTATTCACTGACTAGGAAGTACTCATTTTATTTCAGCAGCTTTGAAAGAAGTTTTTCATAGCCTGAGTTTACTACTAGGGGCTTTTATTGCATAAGATTACTACGATAATAGAGTTTGAAGAAGACCCAGAAGGAATAAGTATTTCAAGATTAATTACAGATTCATTTGATAGTAACAAGGCTGTTATCAAAAAAGACAGTTTCCTCTTCTGACCAGGTTAATTACATTTTTGGCCTCAGCTGAAGCAATTCTGTGGCTGCTTTCCTTGTTGCTTAAGAGGAAGAATTTGGAGACTGAGTAGTAGGGTGTTGTTGCTTTCTTTAAACTGCTTCTGTCTTAGCCCAGTGGTTCTCAAAGTACGGTCTGTGGACCTGTAGGGGTCCTTCAGATCATTCCAGGAAGTCTTCTAGATCAAAACCATCTTCATAATAATTCTACGATGTTATTTGTCCTCCCTTTTGTGACTATATATCTCTGTGGGACCAGATTTTCTTAATATCCTTCAACCAAAGCAACTTATCACAAGACATTGGATTCAGAAGTAGACAGGAGAAACTTGCTATCTTGTACTAAGCTAGACAGTAAGGAGATTTGAAAAAATATGAAAACAATGCCACTATTTTATTTTTTAAATTTTCCATAGAAGGCTTATGTTAACATACAATGAGTTTATTATCTTAATGCATTAATTTTTTAAATTAATTTTTAAATTAAATTAAATTTTTAAATTAAATTAATTTTTTTAAATTTAAATTAAATAATTTAAATTAAATTAAATTTAAATTTTTAAATTAAAGCATCAATTTCAATATAAAGTTAATTTTGATAAATAGAACACAAAAAACAATAGTTTGATGGAGTCTTGTATAATTTTTAAGAGTGTAAAGGGGTCCTGAGACCAAAAAGTTGGAGAACCACCATCCTAGGTCATACATAACAGCATCTATGATTACGGAATACTATAATTAGGAGGATCAGACACTTAACCTATTTCTAGCTGTCTCCTCAGGTGGAAAATGAGGGCATTGGGTTGGGTAGCCTCTAAGGTGCCCTTCAATTCCAGTTCTGTGATCCTGTGTCATATTCTCTGAAGAAAAGGTGTATGTGTGTGTGTGTGTGGGGGGGATAGTAATAGATGTATCACTTCCTTTGAGGGGTCATTGCAATGTTCCAATGAGATAATGCATGTAAATCACCTTACCTGGAGAAAATCCCAAATTCCTTTCTCCAGATTTTAATTGCAGTGCCATGATTTTACTCCCAACTGTGATGAAATAAGAGCATCCATAGGGAGGTCTGTGTCAAACTCCATATTTCAAGGATTGTTGATTACTGGGCTAGCTGATTCTCTGGGCCACATTTTGGCTTCCCTTTTATGTTCCCTGGATGGCGGCTCACTGCTGTTTCTAACTCAATCTTTAATAAAGGCTCTTTTCTAGCGTAAGTGGCTCAGTGGACTGGCCCTGAAGTCAGGAAGTTGTTCAGTTGTATCCAACTCTTCAAGACCTTATTTGGGGTTTTCTTGGCAAAGATACTAGAATACTTAGCCATTTCCATCTTCAGCTCATTTTCTGCAGATGAGGAAACAGAGGCAAACAGGGTTAAGTGACTTGCTCAGGGTCACACAGCTAATAAGAGTCTGAAGCCACATTTGAACTCATGAAAATGAGTCTTCCTGACTCCAGGTCCAGCATTCTATCCTCTGTGCCACCTAGCTGCATGAAATCAGGAAGAATTGAGCTCAAATCTGGCCTCAGATACTTCTTATAGCTGTAGGACTTTGGGTAGGTCATTGCCTCAGTTTCCTCATGTGTTAAATAGGAATAATAAGAGCACCTATTTTTCAGGGTTGTTGTGAGGACAAAATGAGGTGATATTTGTAAAGGGCTTTGCAAACTTTAAAGTACAACATCAATATTGCTGTTGTTTATTTATCACACAGGACTTAGCACTTTCTTACAATAAAATGACATCCTTTAAGATTCCACCTGGTGATACTCTCTTTAGAAGCCAAATGCTATCATCTCTCTCTTCATTGGGCTGCAAATGAACAGTCTGAGAAAAATGAGTTCATGCCTCTACAGATAGCAGACTTCTCCAAATGAGATCAACAGATAAGATGATTAATTCATCTGCTAATGAAATTTTTTTCATACAAAAGTTCACTGAAAAAGGTTAAGATGATTTTCTGGCACGTGTCTTTTATTTAAATTTGAAAAGAAATGAATTTTTTTCCTCCCCTAATATAATTTAATATACTTTAGATGTTTTTCTTTTTCCTCTGTTTTATGGCCACAGTCCACATTCAGCCTACAAATGCATGTTGTTGAGGATAAGGGGGGCCAGTGAGAATGTGAAGGAAATAGAGTGAACCCATTTTCATGACTGGAAAAATAAGAGAAAATAAACGTTTTAATCAGTCTTAATTAAAAAAAAACACAAAAAACCTCTTTCTGGACTTAGAGTCAGAAGACCCAGTTTCAAGTCCTGATTCCAACACTCACTGTCTATGTGATCACTTAATATTTCTGAGTCAAATTTTCTCATCCATAAAATTGGGATAACACTACCCTGCCAGGTTATTCTGAGGAAAGTATTTTAAGTGTAAAGCGCTATGGGAATATGAATTATTATTGTTAATACTGACAGTGGTATCTTCATATGTGAAAAATAAAGCATAAATCATAACTAGGGAAGGAATACTTGGTTGTATTTTTTAAATTTCTTTTCTTTGTAATTTCTATTAATTCTTATTTATTTCTTAGTATACTTTGGTAGAACTTTTATGAAGCTAGATTTTAGGAATTTAAACTATCCTTGACGCTTATTAGATTTTCCTCAAAATCTGAAAGTGATTTTGGGGTCCCTTCCTTCCTGCCTTAGCTTGTCATTTGAGAAATTCAGTGGGGCAATATTCTTAATGAAAAATGGAAGTGATGGAGGACAGAGGATGATTCTGAGTACAAAGGATGGGGCCAACAACTGAGTTTCTTTCCCTAGCTTTTTGGCTGACTTGGGCTTGCAATTACAATTTACTTAAAAGTACCCTGGTGGCCTGAATGAGGTAATAGAGACTCCTGAAGTACCTGAGGGACTCATAGGGAATCACTTATGTGTTTAAATGCTCTTGTTTTGTAAGTGAGAGACAGAGCTGGGGATATAAGGGAGGAAGGTAGGTAACCGTGGCTCATTCTACTCGGTGTTATTTTCCTTTCCTAAATCCTGCCCTTTTTGTCCCTCTCTGGTTATTATACCAGACCCTGGGATGGGAGGGGGGGCAGTCTCTTCTATATGTCTCTATTGATGTCATGCTTCAGTACCCACCAAACCCACCCACCAGATTCTCTTGGCATAAGTGGGGACATGTTCTTTCCTTCTTTCCCCTTAAATGGTTTTGAGATGAGATTGGATTTTCCTAAAGTTCTTTATTAGCACTCAATTCACTTCAACAAGCATTTATTAAACACCTAATGCATAGAGAGCCCGGTGCTAGGTGCTAGGGGAGATCCAAAGTTTAGATGAGATACAGTTTCTATCCTTATAAGTGCTTATAGTTTATTTGAAGGATGTTATAATGCAGGGCTGTCCAAAATACAGCCTGTGGGCCGCCCGCAGTGTGATTTCATGCAGCCCACCTGTGGATTTTAATTTTCGTGAGCAAAAAAATAAAATAATAATTTGCATGGAATGCATATTAGATTTTTTAATTCCATCACTAATAAATAATATTATTGATGTTAAGTTTCTTTGGTATTTTTAGACAGTGTTATGGATGGAACATATCACACGTAATTTTCAATCGATCTGTGGGATGCCTTCCGTCTGTATGATGCAGACTAGTTAGTATGCACCTACCTTTATACCATTGTGTTGTCGCTTTATTGTTTTATGTTTGCTTTTGTGCTTCATGCCTTCACCTCTCATATTGATGACACGCGTTCTCCCACTTTCTATTAGTGTACTTTATTTTTTATTCTGGGTGCGTCTCTCGAATAATTATTTTATTTTAATGCAGCCCTAAGATAACCTAAGGTTGGACAGCCCTGTTATAATGCACAAGATACAAAATATCTCTTAAGGACATTTGGGAGACATAAGTAAAGTACTAGATGAAGTCCAAGGGGGAAAATAGATAATTACTTACTTGGGGTATAGAAGAAGGCTTCCTGGAATAAGCAGAATTTCTATTGGGCTTTAAAGTATGAGTAGGAATTTGATAGGAAAAGAGATAGAGATAGACTATTCCAGGCCCAGAAAGAAGTGTGAGCAAAGGCCTAAAGTAAAACAAAAACATTGAGTATGTTAGAGAGTGTAATAATAATTAAGGTGGGACTTATTGCTGTTGACCTTTAATGATCCTGGCCTTTGTTTGAAGGGGGCAGATAAAGTGGGATGTTTTTGTGTTTCTCAGCAGGGAGACAATTGAGAGCCATTGATTTGTATCTGATGTGATATTAGGTGTGGGGAACTTCTCTATGCCCAGCCTGGGTGAGGTTGGGGCCCTTTTGGGAGGGCCCTGAACAGGATATATAAGCACAGAGGTTAGCATTCTCTCTTGGAGCTCTTACCTACTGCAGTGGTGGTGTGAGTGACTCTGGGCCAGCCCTTGTTATGAGCTCCCGGGCTGAATCTAGATGTTGGTAACTATGAATTGTATTGGGTCTGTCTGTTGATGTTTGTAATTTGTTTGTATTTTGCTCTGAAGTTCAGGGTGCTGGCTTTTCCCCCAGAAACTAAGGGAATGGTATTTGTATACTGAATTAAAGTAAACTTATCAAGCCCTTGATGTTGCTTTCCTTAGTGAAGCAGATAAAAAGAACCTGGGCGTTTGCAGTGTGCTGGTAACGTGCTTGTTGTTGGGCTTGTGTTGGTCTTTCAACCCCACAACAGCAGCTAGCCGGATTGTTGAAACAGAGAGAAAAGGCAGTTTGGTTTGATTCGATCATAGAGCATGTAGTAAGTAATATCAGGCTTTTAAGGTAAAGTCATAGTGTGGCATGGGGAAAAAATCCTGGATACAGAGTCACAAGTCCTGAGTTCAAATCCTAGCTCTGCCATTTTCAGAAAATGGATAAACATTCTAAACTTTGCTACTTCTTCCCTCTGTAACCTAGAAGCAACTCAGATAACTTCTTGAGATCCCTCTTTCCTCAGCTATAAAATAAAGGATTTGGATTTCACGACCTCCAAAATTCTTTCCAGGTCTGAACTTATGACTTCATTAAGTCATACTCAAATACAACTCCACCAACAATAACGGGAGCATAATTTCTTCATAAATAGAGGTTAGGGTTTGTGAATCTTAAGCTCTGTCCTCTGGCTACTCTAGTAACAGTACATCTTCAGCCTGGCTCCAGATTACAAATGAGTTGTCATGCTTAATCATGGCCCTTCTCTGGATACCTACTCTCATTGAAGCTGACTAACTGGGGAGTCTGTGAACATCAGGAAAAGCATGTCCCTTTAACCAGAGTGGTACTGAGTCAATTCAGACTTATTAGCATTCTGAGGGGCATGGAAAGGAGTAGCATGGTACGAAGATAGAAATAGCTGTCGTTTTTCTTCTACTATGTTAGCTTGTGCCACCTCCATGTTTTCATCAGTTCCTTAGTGTATAAGAAGAGCAATGGGTTAACTTTGGCCCTGTCAGAAAACAAAATGATTGAAGACCCAAAGAGTGAAATTTTCAATTTATTTACATGAATTTTTTTTACCCGAGAACATTTTGTAGTTTCTTATCACAAAGAACAGTAGGCTGCAAATAAACCAACAAAAACGATTCAAAGGAAACCATGTGAAGGCTCAGTGTGGCAAAGTTAAGATGCATAATTATCATCTCGGGAGATTAGACTCCCAATGTGACATTGGCTGGCTGCATTGTACATGGGACAAGAAAGTGAGATTGACGTCTATACTCCTAGGGAGGATAGGAATAATCGATACCTCTGAAATTCTTTGTTCCCCAACACGGCGAGATGATTAAAACGACACATTTAGGAAATGCATCTGGGAGCTTGTCTCTGTGTGCTCTGATGAGCATGGCTGGTCTCCTCCACCCATCAAATACTTACACATTCCAATTTTCAGCAGATGCTGCTCTCATGAGAATCAAATTTCTCTACAGATGAAAGTTTTGAGGACATTCGAAATTGATTGTTCTTGTTGGTGGTGGTGGTGATGGTAGGTCCTTCATTTTCAAAGAGGACCAATGACATCATGAGGTTGATGTCTTATGCATGAATTAGATTTAGGCAAGGCAGAGTTGCATAAAGTCATCAGCTTCATTCTCTTCCAGAATTATTAAAGTCCAGTGGCAAAACAAAAGTCAAGATGACTGGTGATAGCCTGGGATGCAGTGGATGACCTAGGCATCTTTTATGTCTAACCAAGCTTTAAGTACTCTCCCTCTTCCACTCCCTCCTCTCTGTGCTCCATTTCGATGGTTGAAGGCAGCCTCCTTAACTTCAGGTTTACTGGCTAGATTTCTTTCTCAAAAACCAAGCCTTAAACCCAATTCACTCTGGAGCTCACAGATTGGACAATAGGTCCCTACCCTCCTAGCACAGAGTGGATGTAAATACCAAATAGTAACTGTTTCTCTTTTGGCCAGGAACCCTGAGGGTCTTCCCCTCCCAGTTTGATTTTTTTTTTGTTTTGATTGAAAGGGCCATCCCTTGATTAATTTCTTAAAGAGGCTTATTCAGTGAATGGGTTTTACCTCACTCAAAGTGAGAACCTGAAAGACCTTAGCCTGAAAGGGTCAGGGTCTCCAATGCATCCTGGGCCATCTCTAGTCATCCTGGTGAATATCAGGCCACTGGACCTAGTTGGCTCTGGAGGAGAAAGTGAAACTGGTGACCTTGTACAGCCCTCCCTCACTCAAATCAAAGTCAACTGCAAGTCATGTTATCATTTCCCTGATGTCATGGTTCTCTTTGAGAAGGAAGGACAAACACAACAACAACAACACCTCCACAGTACCTGCTTCAGCTGCCTTCGTGGCCATTGGAACAAACTGTTTTCGTTAACATCAGTAGTGCCACCAGGAGGGTTCCTACCTAAGGTTTCTATCAAAATGGCTAAGTGAGCAGTGAAGCATAAGCCCAACTTCTATCATCATAGTGTTGTCATGAGAAATTATACATCTATGTATCTGATATCTATAGATACACATTATCTATCTACCTACCTATCTATCTATCTATCTATCTATCTATCTATCTATCTGCCTGTCTGTGTGTCTATCTATCTATCTATCTCAGTTAAGAAGAACTTGGGTCAGGATCTACCTTTGACATATACTGGTTTCATGACCCTGGCAAGTCATTTAACCTCTTCATAACGCCAAGTAACTCACTAAGACTCCACATTGCTGAAGGCAATTTCCTCAACAGGATTTCTCTATCCAAATGAAATCACAAGTCATGCTTAAAAAATATGATGAAGAAATATATTAATATTATAGGGTAAAGAATGCGAGGAAAAATCTCCAGGAAAAAAAAGTTAATAATGTTAATAATGCCTAAATAAATACCGGATGACCAGTAATGAGATTGGATTGTTGTTGTTTGTCCTTCCTCCTTAAAGAGGACCGAGACATCAGGAAGGTATTGCCATGATTTGCCAGTGAATTGGATTTAAGGGAGAGAGGGCTGTGAAAAGTCACCAGCCTCACTCTCTCCTCCTGATCCAGCTGGGACCACTGGCAAGGTATAGATTAGGACAACTAGAGATGTCCCTAGATGCAGTGGAACAAATTAGATTAAGCCAGATTCTGAGTAATTGCCCCGATCAATGTTGATCAGGTAAAGTACATGATGAAACATTCTTTCTTTTGGTGGTGAGGTGGGGTATTATGAGTTCCATATACTGTACAAGGTGGTCACTGGTTACTTTTGCTTATCTGTCTTTATTAATTGGGGGGGTGGAGATGGAGGGAGTTTGGTCACAAGAGAGAACACAAAACATGCATGGGAGTGGGGAATAGGGAGAAGATGTTGTATAGATCCAGAAAGAACTGCAATGTAAAAGTAATTACAATTACTTATTTTAAAATGAAATAATGCCTTCACCTTTAAAGCCATCTGCCACAGAGCTTATACAAATTCCTCAATGAGTTCCAGATGTTTGGACTACTTTTTCAAATGTCTTGTCAACACATAAAGGATGGGCTGGGTGTTCCTGGGTGCCATATCATGCCCTAGGGAAAGTACAGCTATTGACCTTTCCCCTTCCCCTCAGGGAAGACCTTTCCCAGGTATGTAGTCATGGACCAGCTTGTAATACAAGTTATTTCCCTAAGGGGAAGAGCTAGTGCTAATGCTCTGAACAGAATGTTTCTCCACACCTGGCCCAAGCTCTGTGTAAGCATATGCAAAAGATAATCAGATTTAAAGGTTAAAGAGAACTTACACATTATGTGTTCCAGTCAAATCATTTTATAGGTGATGAAACTGAGTTTCAGAAAGCAGTGATTTGCATGATTTCTTCTTTTTACATCCCATTTATCTCTATTAGTTCTTCGACAGAACCATGATTCCTAAAATGATATTGAAATAATTCAATGATCCCATGGGAAGGCCTAGGAAAGTTGCTTCCTTTCCTTGGGCCTCCCTTTCTTTATCTGTGAAATGAAGGTTTCAGACAAGATGGCCACTGACGTTACTTATAGTTCTAACACTCTATAATTCTATGCTATAACTTTCATGAATCTAGTATGGGTGTTTATGACCATATTTATTCAATCTGACAGGCCAACCAATAGTCAAAAGCCCAGTGGAATTGTGTTCACACTCATCTCCAGTAGAAGTGATAGCCCCAGAACCAACAAGACCAGGAGCCAGGCAGAACAGGCCCTAGTACCCTGAATCAGTGAGCTATGGCAGTTACCAGACTTCTCAACCCATAAACACCAAAGACAACAGAGAAGTTTAGTGGGAAAAACTGTGGGGGACAGAGTGAAAGGAGGTTGCAGTTCATTCACTGTCCCAGGGGCAGCATAGGTGGTGCAGCTACAGAACTGCAGGTGCAGTTGCTTCTGGCCCCAGGCCCACCTGGTGGGAGGAATTAAGAGGAGGATCAGAGCAGGAGTACAGAGCCTGCTTAAGATCTGAGTCCAGTCTGGGTTGGCAGTTCTTGGGGAAGGAGGAGCGCTGGTATGGCAGAGTTGCTGTGTAGAAATAGCTCTGAAAACAACAGCGCATCCCCTCAAACTTGGAACAAAGTACTCTCTACTCTACAAGCAATCTTACCCTGATGAAAAACTCAACAGTCAAGTAGTTGGCTGGGAACATGGCCAGGCAGCGAAAACAGACTCAGATTCAGTCTCAAACTTTGGAATCTTTCTTTGGTGACAAAGAAGACCAAAACATATAGCCAGAAGAAGTCAACAAAGTCAAAAAGCCTACATCAAAAGCCTCCAAGAAAAATATGAATTGATCTCAGGCCATGGAAGAGCTCAAAAAGGATTTGGAAAATCAGATAAGAGAAGTAGAGGAAAAATTGGGAAGAGATATGAGAGTGATGCAAGAAAACCATGAAAAACAAATCAATGACTTGCTAAAGGAGACCCAAAAAATACTGAAGAAAATAACACCTTAAAAATAGACTAACTCAAATGACAAAAGAGCTTCAAAAAGCCAATGAGGAGAAGAATGCCTTCAGACAGAATTAGCCAAATGGAAAAGGGGGTCCAAAAGAACACTGAAGAAAATACTACCTTAAAAATTAGATTGGAGCAAGTAGAAGCCAGTCTAGGAGAAATCAAGATAATATAAAACAGAACCAAAGGAATGAAAAAATGGAAGACAATGTGAACTATCTCATTGGAAAAACCACTGACCTGGAAAATAGACCCAGGCTAGATAATTTAAAAGTTATTGGTCTACCTGAAATCCAGGATCAAAAAAGAGCCTAGATATCATCTTTCAAGAAATTATCAAGAAAAAACTGTCCTGATATTCTAGAGCCAGAGGGTAAAATAGAAATTGAAAGAATCCACCAATCGCTTCCTCAAAAAGGTCCCAAAAAGAAAACTCCTAGGAACATTGTCTCCAAATTCCAGAGTTCCCAGATCAAGGAGAAAATACTGCAAGCAGCCAGAAAGAAACAATGAGTATTGTGGAAACGCAATCAGGATAACACAAGATCTAGCAGCTTCTACATTAAGGGATCGATGGTCTTGGAATATGATATTCTGGAGGTCAATGGAGCTAGGATTAAAACCAAGAATCGCCTACCCAGCAAAACTGAGTATCATGCTCCAAGGCGAAATATGGATTTTCAATAAAATAAAGGACTTTCAAGCTTTCTCAGTGAAAAGACCAGAGCTGAATAGAAAATTTGACTTTCAAACACAAGAATCCAGAGAAGCATGAAAAGGTAAACAAGAAAGAGAAATCACAAGGGACTTACTAAAGTTGAACTGTTTTGTTTGCATTCCTGCATGGAAAGATGATGTGTATAATTAGTGAGACCTCAGTATTAGGGTAGCTGAAGGAAATATACATATATACATGCATATGTACATACATACATATATATATATATACACACACATATACACACACACACACACACACACACACACACACACACACATATATATATATATATATATATAGACAGAGGGCACAGGGTGAGTTGAATATGAAGGGACGATATCTAAAAAAATAAAATCAAATTAAGGGATGAGAGAGGAATACATTGAGAGAGGCAGAAAGGGAGAGATAGAATGGGGTAAATTATCTCACATAAAAGTGGCAGGAAAGAGCACTTGTGTTGGGAGGGAAGAGGGGGTAGATGAGGGGGAATGAGTGAATCTTGCTCTCATCAGATTTGACCTGAGGAGGGAATAACGTACACTCTCCATTGGGTATCTTACCCCACAGGAAAGAAGGAGGAAGGAGATAAAAAAGGGGGGATGATAGAAGGAAGGGCAGATAGGGGGAGGAAGTAATCAAAAGCAAACACTTTTGAAAAGGGACAGGGTCAAGTAGAATACTGGAAAAAGGGGGATAGGATAGGAAGGAGCACAATATAGTTAGTCTTTCACAATAAGAATATTGTGGAAGGGATTTGCATAATGATACACATGTGGTCTATGTTGAATTGCTTGCCTTTTTGGGGAGGGTGGATTGGGAGAGAAGAGGGGAGAGAATTTGGAATTCATAGTTTTAAAAGATGATGTTCAAAAAAAAGTTTTTGCATGCAACTAGGAAATAAGATATATAGGCAATGGGGTATAACCATCTATCTTGCCCTACAAGAAAGTAAGGGAAAAGGGGATGGGGGGGAGTGGGGTGGCAATAGGGAGGGCTGACTGGGGAATGGGGCAATCATAATATATGCCATCTTGGAGTGGGGGGAGGGTAGAAATGGGGAGAAAATTTGTAATTCAAACTCTTGTGAAAATGAATGCTGAAAACTAAAAATATTAAATAAATAAATAATGATTTGAAAAAAATAAATAAAAGCATTAAAAGATAAAACAAAAGAAGTGACAGCCCTGTACTTTGGAACTCCAAGGTTACTCTTGGAAAGAGTTTTGTATCTTCTCAGGACTACAGGCAGCTAGGTAGTACAAGGGTATGGTAGGTAAGAATACTGGATCAGTCCACTGGACCCAGATGGCTCTGGAGCAGAAGGTGAGGCTGGCGACTTTGCACAGACCTCCCTCACTCAAATCAAAGTCAACTGCAAGTCATGTCATCATTTCCCTGATGCTATGGTCCTCTTCGAAAATGAAGGACAAACACAACAACAACTGGACTTGGATTTAGGAAAAATAGAGTTCAAATGTCACATCAAACACTTAGCTGTGTGAGCTATTATTTAGCCTATTGTTTCCCCATCTCTAAAAAGATAATAGCATCTGCTTTGCAGGGTTGTTGTGAGGACAAATGAGATAACATATGTAACACTTTGCAAACTCTAAAATTTGCAAATATAAATGCTAGCTATTGTTACTGAAGTGAGCCTTATTCAAAGGTATTGCTTTCATGCGTATGTGCCATTAGGGAAGTACAACTATTGCCTTTGATTGCTCACACTTCATTTCCATAACCTTGTAAGAAATAGTTATATTTTATGAATTTTAAGAACGACTTGTATGTCCTGTTGAATTATTTTGAGATTATGAAAACCATGCCATCTTTTAGGGAGGGGAGGAAGAAAGCTCTTGACCAAAGTTAATCTGAAAGGTTAAAGCAGCTAGAACAATCATCATTATTCTCAAATCTCATTCCAGTCCATTTAAGGCAGAGTTCTGAAATGAGTTAGGTTTGTGGCCACCCACCTTCCTCAAAGCTTTCCTTTCTTTCCTAAGTCATCTTTTCCCCACCTTTACAAAACAGTAAGACTCAAAGAGGCATCATTAAGAGAGTCTTTGTTCTTCTCTTAACACCAGGCTCCTTCCTGTGGGATCATGAGTCCAAAAAGTCATGAGTCCATCTTACCTTGGAATATTATTTGTGAATTTGTATATATTTCCCCTAGTTAATAAATTTTAGAAATGCATCAATAATAGAGCAATGTATTTGTGCCCTGTAGTTAAAATAAAAAAGTAATTATTTGATCTTCAAATGATAGCTGGGATTGTGTTAATTATTCCCACACTATGGAGGAAGAGGACATCTGAAATGTATAGGCACTGAAGAAGGGGGTATGCAAGAGCTAACTCGAGATGGCAGCAGTGGCAGAGGAAAGGGGATGGCTAATTAGGGTTCAAGCCACTAAGAACCTATTAAGCATTCACAAAACATCCAGGTTGTATCATTTATAGCAATTTTGAATTATTTCTCAGTATAACTATTATCAGAATCTGCTCACACATCACCTCCAAAGCCTCATAAGAAATAGACCTGTATTTCATTAACTTTAAGAGTTAGCTTTGTGTTCTGTTGAATTATTTAGATTTTGAAGCAATGAGAACAGTTCCTTTCATAATTTTTGTATTTCCTTGTTTCTTTCTTAGTGCAGGAAGGTAAGACTAGATACCTGGTTAGCTAAATGATTTCATGACATTCTGACAAGAGCACAGCCAGCCCATGATATCACCAGGATCCTTCCTGATTCCTTAAGAGTGAGTCCTAGACTGTAATGATAAGCTAGATACAGAAAGGCCATGTAGTCAAATACTTAATTATTCTTCGATGTATTCCAAAAGGAAACTACAGTTCTCAAATGGAGCTTCTAAGGGCTATTACTGCCCCCCAAAAGCAAGAAACATGACTAGGTTAGTCTGGGGAGATTCTTCGAAGAAAAAAGCTCGAGAAATGTAGGGATACTTAATCTAGATAGTCTCCTCACCTTACCTTGGAGTATTATTTGTGAATTTTTATAAATGTTAATACATTCTAAAAAATGCATCAATAATAGAGTAATATATATGTGCCCTGATGTTAAAATATGTTACAGTAATCATTTGATCTTCAAGTGGTTACTGAGATTGTATTAATTATCTCCACACTATGGAGAAGGATGGCTTCTAAAATGTATAGGCAAAGGGATCAGAAGAATGAGGATATAGGAGCTAACTGGTGCTGGCAGCAGTGGCAAAGGAAGGGGGACAGCTAATTAGAGTTCAAGTACAACAGATCTATGAAGTCAGAATGTCAGGTTGGCAACAGGCCAAGAAAAATCCAGAGGATTAGGGCACTGAAAATTTTAACAAGGAACACAAGGTTGAGGTCCTGATGCCAGAGTCCGTGTCCTCTGGATCTACTCTTCCATAAGACCTGTTGCCTTGGGAATTAGTCACTCTTTTATTAAACATCTATTATATGTCAGGTACTGTGTTAGACACTAGGGACAAAAAGACAAATATGCAACAGCCCCTACAAATGGAGGACAGAGTCAGCGAAACCAGAAGTGTCAGGTCTGGATCCTGAAACCCTTTACAATCACCTATTTTTCCATCCTACTTAGGATCAATCCATTCTTCATTCAGCCACTAAAGTGATTTTCTTAAGAGCAGGTCCAATTACATCACCCCTGCCCAACCCCATGCAATAAACTCCAGTGGTTTCTGATCATCCCCAGGATCAAATACAAAGTGCTCTTTTTCATTCAAAGCCCTTCAAAACATAGACCTTTCCTGTACCTTCCTCTCTGACATGTATTTTTTCACCTGGTGATACTGGCTGCTTTTCTGTTCCTTGAACAAGACACTCCATACCTTGACCTTGGGCATTGTCTCTTGCTGTCCCCCATACCTGGCATGCTCTGCCTCCTCTGTTCCAACTGCTGACCTCCCTGGCTTCCTTTCAGTCCCAGCTAAAATCTGTCCTTCTATAGGAATCCTGCCCAAACGCCTCTTAATTCCAGTGCCTTCCCTCTGTTAGTTATTGTCTATTTGTCCTGAATATATATTGTTTTGTATATATTTGTTTATGTGTTGTCTACTCCCATTAAATTGTAAGCCCTTTGAGGGCAGGGACTATCTTTTGGCTCCTCTTGGATCTTGAGTGCTTAGTACAGTGTTTGGAACATAGTAGGAATTTAATACATGTTGATTGATTGATGGATTGACCAACACTAAACGTCCTGGCTGAACCTTTGGGAGGCAGCTGGTTATGGTGGATAGAATGTTAGGCTTGAAATAAGGAAGACCAGAGTTCAAATCCCACTGTGTGGCACTGGGCAAATCACTTAGCCTCTCTCAGCCTCCATTTCCTACTCTGTGAAATGGTAATAGTAGTACCTACTTCAGAGTTGTTGCAAAGATTAAATGAGGCAATACATGTGAGGTAATCTAGAGTATTAAAGGGGGCTATATAAACTCTACCTGGATATTATGACAGGGATAGGAGCCGATTGCTAGGGTTTGAGGAGCAGGAATAAATATTTGCCTAAATTGCTAGATTTGCTGTTCATCTACAAGCTATTTATATTTCTTTGAAACTCATTGTGTGTCTCAGTCTGTATTCCAGATGAGTGCTGCCAACCAGAAGAAAGACTTGATCTCTCCATTGCTGGAAAGGAGCAGATATCAGAAGTCATGAGTCGATAGAGTGGCTGTGCTTTAGTAATCATCTGGGCCCTACAGAAGCAGTAACCCCTACTCATGCTGGAAGCTGGATGATCCTTTCAGCAGGTGTCTTTCTTTGAAGGTGGTAATAAGAGCTAGGGCAGCATCTTATTAAAACAACAACAAAAAGAGCACACACACACACACACACACCTTAGAAACAGTAGGCTGTTTTGAAAGATGAGTCAGTTACAATGTGCTGTCTTTAATCAATGACTTTTGAGCTTGTTCTGATAGACCACATTCGGCATCATACCTCTTCATCTTCTCTACTGAGCGGATAGGGCTCAGTTTGTTTCCATACCAATTTTGTCTTATCTGGCTGTGATTTCAGCAGTTGAAGGCTTAGTAGTGGGGTGGATTTATTTCTGATATACCACAGATAGGATCAGATTTAGTCAAGCCAAACAAGTTTTTCATGTATGCTGAGAGTCCTAACACCCATGTAATAGAAACAAATGGGGCAAGAGGCATTGTGGGAATTTGCTGTGAGTGGCAATTTCTTTTTCTAGGTTGTTCATACTTTTTTCTTTTCTTATTGTAGATGATCATAGATTTTCAAATTTTAGACCAAAATTTTAGAATTTACCCAGGAAGATAAACTATGGATATAATTCCTTTATCACAAGAGGATTCTTTATTATGCTCAATGATCAACTCTTCATTTACATTTGTTTGCTCCTATGATTTTCACAATTAACAATGTGTATAGATGGAAAGTAGGCAGGGCTGGTTGGAAAGAAAAGAGACAATCATTCAACCTTTTAAACCTTGGGCAGATATTATAATGAAGAAAATGAGAAGGTAGAATTTAAATTGGATTAAACCATTTTAAAGAAACTCATCTACTGTTTAAAGTGATGTATACCTGTGCTTCAATCTTTGGAGTAATTGGTAATTCAACTTTCCCATAGAATTTGTAAACATGTCTACAGGAGCCATGATTCTTTCAGGGACAGTCTCAAAATGTATAGGGACAATGGATGAAAAGAAAAGAGATGGCTCTTGTTTATGTGCGATTAACAGAAAAGAGATATTATGGATAAGTAGAACTTAGTGATGATCCTTAGGGCTGGGCTGGAGAAGAGGATGGAGAATTAAGAGTTTTTAAAGTTCTCATTTCTTGCAACCCGGTAATATCAAGGAGAACTTGGCTTTCAATCTAGGAGCTCTCAGGCTCATTACTACCTCTGGTCATATAAATAGAAACCACTCATTTTCACCCAGAAGGAATAGAAGGTCTTGAGATTCAGCTGTAGAGAAAACAGGGCTTTGTCAAATGTTTTGGCTAATGGGAAGTAATAAAAGGTAAACTACTAAACACTCGGGAGGTGGAGGAAAGAGGTTATCAGACCTCCCCCCTCTTAATTTAGTGGGGACAGCAGAGATCAGTTTGGAAATGGGAAAATGGGAGGAGGAGAGTGTATTTCTAATTCCCAAGCAAACCTATTTTTTTGGGTGGTAGAACCTGGGCCTGTCAATCCTTTTGAATTATAATTCAGATGTTCTCTGCCATGGAATACAAATTCCAAGGTGCCCCACTTCACCCTAATCTGAGATGGAGACTCTACTGAGAGCTTTTGGTCTGAAAAAGGGGGTTAGTGATGCCACCTGTTGGGAGCTGCCTAGAACTTCAAGAGGAGTATGGTGGAGACCTATCCAATAGCCCAGAACTGTAGGCTTGGTGACTGAAAAGCAATAGCTAATGCCACTTGCTGTGAACAGTGAAGTGTTGCAGTAGGAGAGATCAGCACGGCTTACCTAGTCAAGGACTGTCAGGAGCTAAACAGCAGATGAAGTCTTAAATGAGTAAGATAGACAATAGAAGCTTCAAGGAAAGTGGTTAGGGTTGGTTCCAAGGACAAGGTTAGATTTGAGTTGGGCTATCAAGGATCTGTAGGATTCAAATATATTCAGAGAGGAGTGGGGATGAGGATATATGAGTGAATGAATGGATGTGGATCTTTGGGTGAAGGGAATTTCTTTGGTGACTAGGTATTTTCCATGATCTTGGATAGGATATCTCTTTATTTTCTTTGACTTGTAAATAGACTATTGCTTCCTTGAGTTTCATGACCATATGTTTATCAGAGGAATTTGGTGAAAACACACTGGGTTATGTCCCATAATAAAGATACTAGATTTTTTTCAGTTGGGGCAATAAGCCAAAGAGGTGAAAAAGTCCTGTGTAATTGATTTTCAGTCAGAATACCTGAGTTCAAATCATGATTTTGTCACTTGTGTGTGTTTTTTGTCACCAGTGACAATGATTTTGTCACCAGTGTGATCATAGGTACCTCTGTGTACCTCAGTTTCTTCATTTGGAAAGCAAAAGGGTTAGAAGAGATGATCACTAAGGTCCCTTCCAACTATTAAGTCTAGCCTTATGGAATCTTTCAAAATACAACTATGCCCTTTTTGTCATTTGAGAGTCTCTAAGTAATATGAGATCTACCCTGTTTTACCCATGAGAAATGGGACAGCTAGGTGGCTTAGGAGATAGAATATCAGGCCTGGAGTCAGAAAGACTCCTCTTTCTAAGATCAAATCTGGCCTCAGACGCTTAGTAGCTGTGTGACTCCGGGCAAATCACTTAACCCTATTTGCCTCAGTTTTCTCATCTGTAAATGAGCTAGAAAAGGAAATGGCAAACCACTCCAGTATCTTAGCCAAGAAATCCTCTAATGAGGTCACGAAGAGCTGGACACAACTAAAAACTAACTAAGCAACACCAAAATCTACAAGAAACATCAGATTTTGAGCTGAAAGATAACTTAGATGTTAGTGTCATTTTAGACATTAATATCAACTTAAACATTAATATCATTTTATAGACGGAGAAGCTTATGCCTAGGATGAGGGACTCATCACACAGGTGGCAGAACTGGAATTTGAACTCAGGTTGTCTGTCTCATGGGGCAATGCTCTTTCCACTGCAGTACAAATTGCTTCTAACCGTAGACTGTATTAAAAAAATGTGCTAGCTGTGCCAACACACCCTGGGGAGAATTCCCAATGGCTCTTATTGTGAGGCTATACTTAATGCATGCTACTACCCTCTCTGCCAAATTTATTTTTGCTAATGAGTTTATTCTGCTTCTTACCCTTAGAAAGTTTTAAAGGGAGGTGTCAATGGCCAAGAGATTGTCTGCTAAAGGGGTGGCAGAAATAACAAATCAGCCAACATTTGTTGATCACATTCTCTGTGCAAGACTTTTTATAATTCTCCCTTGGATTCTGACTACTTTATAATTCTCAAAGCCCTTTCATATGTATTATCTCTTTGGATCCCCACCACAATTCTATGAAGACAGTAGGGTGGGTCTTACCACCTCCCAATTAAAGTTAGAGACACTGAGGTTCAGAGATTGTGATATATCCAAGATCACATCATCAGCGATGGAAGCAGGACTACATGTCTTTGGAGTAATTCAATGTTGTTTTTTTCACTCACACCTTCTGTCTTGCCCCACACCCTGCTCCCACCATGCACCTTGTAATCCAAAGACACTGGCTGCCTTTCTTTTCCCCAAACAAGACACTCCATCTCCTGGCTAACTCAACTTTCACCAGTTGTCTCCCATGCCTGGAATTCACTTCCTCCTTGTCTCTGACTCCTGACTTCTCTGGCTTCCTTAAGTCCTAATGCTGGTGCTCTCTGAGGTTATCTCTAATTTATTATGTAACTATATAATTATGTATCACAATATATAACTATAACTATAACTATAATTCTGTGTGTGTATAGATCTATCTGTTTATCTAGTTTGTACATAGCTGATTGCATACTGTCTCCCTCATTACTGTGAGCTCCTTGAGGACAGGACATGTTTGTTTTTGTTTTTCTTTTTACTATCTATCTATCTATCTATCTATCTATCTATCATCTATCTATCTACCCAGTGCATAGCACCATGCCTGGATCATAGTAGGAGCTTAATAAATGCTTGTGATTTGATTTGATTCAATCAACTGGCACTTATTGTATGCTTAATGACATGAATAGGTGGTGTAATAGATCGAGTACAGACTGGACTTGGAGTCACAAGTCCTGAGTTCTAATCCTTTCTCTGACACTTGCAGATGTGTGACTCTGGATCAGTCAATTAACCTCTCTCATCAACAATTTCCTTATTTACAAATAGTGATAATAACTTATAGGGTTGTTCTTATAGGGTTGTTCTGAGGATCAAATGAGACACTATATGTAAAGTGCTTTGCAAATCTTAAAATAGATGTTCGCAAATATATGTATAACACTACATTAGGTCCTAGAGTACAAACGGAGATGTGACCTTGGCTGTCAATGAACTTTCAATATAGTTGTATATTTGCTTTAAAAAAATCCTTCTCTTCTTTCATGGTCCAGTTCAGATGCTACTTGCTTCACCCCTAGTCCCACTCTTCCAGTTGTAATCAATTAACATTTCAAATATCTCATTGCTGATTACACTTTCTATGCAATTTGTTATAGTCCAATTTTTATTATAGTTGTTTCTAAGCATATCTTCATTCCTATTTCCCCAAAAACTAGATTGCAAGATGCTTAAGGATTTATACCATGTACATTTCTATTTTTCATCTCTGTATTTCAAGCACATAACTCTGTGACTTGAACAGTATGGATGCTTAATAAATATTTAATTAATAAATTGTAAATAAGATTTAATTAATAAATAGGGAGATACAGGATACATTCGTAAAGTATTTACAAAAGAAACAAGACAGGGAAGAGAATTTTAAATTATTATAGACAATAGTTACTTAAAAGATAGTAGTCAGAGTTGACAAGGACAATGTTAGATTTGAGTTAGGTCCTGAAGGATCTATGGGATTCAAATACACTTAAAGAGGAGTAAATATATATTCAGGTGAGGGTATATGGGTGAATGGAGAAGAAAATGGCAAACCATACCAGTGTCTTTGCAAAGAAAACCCCAAACGGGGTCACAAAGTTCTGAACATGACTGAAAAAATAACTGAACACATGTGGATGAAAGTATGGATGTAGAAATTCATAGGGTGTATTTGAAAAATAGATTAGCTAGACTGGAGGGTCAGATGGGGCAGTACTGGCAGTTGACATTGCAAAAGTAGATTGAGGTTAGATTACAGAAATCTTTGGATAACAGAATTTCTGGTTATTGTGATATTGTGGAAGTCATAAAGCAGTCCAATTCTCCCGTACCAACTCCAGCACATAGCTGAAAACAGCACCATGAAGACCAATTATGTAGAAATTTAAAAAGACACAGAAGGATGTACCTTTATTCAGTCCAGAAATGCACAAAAAGATGGCCAGAAGCCAGCAGAACCTGGAAGTTCAAACTAGGGAAGCAAGTACCAGCTCAGGTAAAGGAGGAAAATGGGAGAGTTGGAGAAAGGGTCAAAGTAGGGAAACCAGGTCAACTTTGGCTGTCAATGCAATGATCTGTCATGACTAAAAAAGACTAATGATGAAGCATGACTACCACCTCTTAGTAAAGAAGTAATGCATTAGTGATACAGGATGAAACCTACACTTCTAGTCATGACCATGATAGCACAAACATATTTGGCTTGACTTTACTTCTTTGTTGTAAGGAAGGGCTTCATATGTAGGGGTGGAGAATGGGGGAATAATAAAGGTGTTGTGATCATGATGCATGTAAGGGAACAGTATAAATAATTTATAAATTAAATATTTTAAAAATATACAGGCTACCAGAGAGGGATTTAGGGGAGGTGGAACACATATAGAGCAATGTTGGAAGTACCATGTAACATCAAATATATTTTAAAAGGAGTAATATGTTGTGAATTTGTGGCTTCATGTATAATTGCTATTTTCTGGACTTTTTTGTGTATGGAAATGTTCATGTTTGTTGGTGAATTACTAATTCATTATAAAAAACTATTTAAAAGGAAAGAAGAAGTTGGAAAAAAACAGGACAAGATAAATTTGTTTAGTTGATTGACAAAGTTTTCCTCTGAATAGGAAAGAATTTATAATAACCCAGGAAAGTAACATTTATATTCTCATTTCTCACTCCAATGAAGAAATGACTAATTCTACTTGGCAGAGAATATGCCAGTCTAATAGGCTCACCTTTTTTCTTTCTCTCTTAAGCCTAGACTCTCCAACCTTGTCCCTAGAGTTTAGCCAAATTAAAGACTGGTAACACTTCACAGACATTGAGTGACTATACATATGGTAATTTTGTTTATTTTTAATTCAATCTTTGTCATGACCTCTGATTAAAATGCATGCTTTGGTTAACATTCCCCAGTTTTCAATACATTCCATATAACTTTCCATATAATCTTTGAGATAATTACATAAACACACCTACTTAATTCAGCTACAAGATGGAGAATAATATTGCTATATTTTCCTTTGAGTCTTAGAAATAGTTAGGTAACTTACCTGGTCTCCCTTTCAAATACCAGTTTCATTTATAGCTCAGATTAGTGTAAGCCTAACATATTATTACTGAAATACTTTTATTTTCTATGTTCATTTTGTCTTCAAGACTTCTCATTCATTACCACTGATGCCAGAGGTTCTAGATGTCCAATGTGAGCATCAGTTTTACATACAAAGTAATCAGAGGGTTAAAAAGCTTGCCCGACTGTTACAAGAACTGGGGTGGGAAAGGGAGGAGAAATAAGAGAAAAAAATTTTTTTTGTCAGACCTTAAAATGCCTGGCTCCCAGGACAGCCCTCTCTTCATTAGGCCCTCTCTTCATTAGGCCCTCTCTTCATTATGGAGTATGTGATCCTCTTAATTGCTCTCTAGTGCCCTGTTAGAGTCATCTTGTTGCCAATCAACTGTAGATACAAGTGTCTGCCTGAACCAAAATTCTAGAACACCGTTGTACCCAGGTGTTTGAAAAATGGGATGAAGTCTTTCCATTATAGCTAAATTTAACTCACTGCCACCCTGTCACAGGTAGGATCAGATAGGTAAAAGTTTATAATGGGCTGTCAAACTCTATGCACATAATTGCTTGGGTTAATAGCAGGTGCTGCTAGTTGTCATGGTTGTTGCACAACTGGAAGGGACCTTTGAGAACAATTTAAAAAATAGGCTTCTATCTCCTTGGAGCACATTACCTAAACGATCCAAAGCAAACACAAAAACAAACAAGACCCAGAACTACTTAGGTCCCGACAAAATTACACTAGCTTTAAGTTAACTATAGGACTTACCGATAGCATACAAAGCACAAGTGCAACACCCATACAAGAAAGCTTCAAAATGGCACATGTCTTATCTTATCATCATCCTAGCTTCCACTCATAATATGGTTCTGGGAAATGAAGTTGAGCTGCTGTTCTATGCAGACATTCCACAAGGTCTGTAGTTATCAGGTGAACATACACAATTTGTTCCAAATGACAGTGAATGCAACACAGCAATTGTTTTCATAAATTATATATGAACTAGCTTGCATTTGAGTTAGGAAGTGAATTATGTCATATAGATCGCAATGTTTCATGCATTTGAATAGGGATAGTGTGAACTTAAATTTAACCTTTGAGTAGGGGTTAAAAGTGCTTAAATCTCAATAATATTTCCAAGTATTCATTTTTAGTAAGTACAATAATGTAGTAAGTTTATTTGACAAAACTATACCTCAAAATGGAAATATCTTCAGAAAAAGCTATAGATGATTGAAAATTTCAGCACTTACACTTTGTTTTGAATTTTTGTCTCCAATTTTTAAGTAAAATAGCATCCCTTTGTGGTAGATAATTACATGATAGTTTGAGGAGAAAATCCACTTTATCAACAGAAATGAGTATTATAAAGACAATTGGGCTACTTTAAGTCAGGCATTCTTAATCAAGGTATCTGTAAAAGATAGTAGAGTGTTTGTGAACTTGGATGGGAACAAAAATTAGAACTCTATTTTTATTAATCTTTGGTTTCTTTATAATCCTATATATTTTTATTTTATGCATATTTAAAAAATCACATTGTCTTGAGGAGTTCCTAGATTTCATCAGACTGTCAGAGAGGTTAAGAATCCTTGTTTTAAGTACTATATGCATATAAAAACAAATAAAAAGCCCAAATCCAGTAAATACAATGCACTATGTTTAACACTGAGATTCATAAATATCATTATTGATGGAGAGGAAGTATTTTGCTTTAAAATATTTGTCCTTAAATGAGCATATAAATCCCCCAAACCAAAATTGTATTTTGGCTATAGGTGATAAAAGCAATATAAATTTTATATCTTATTTATATGAAGTGCTTTCTACTATCACTTTTGTAAAGACAAAATATCAATCTAGATTAATTGTTGGAAAAGAATTATAAGTAGTAATATCATTGATGCCACATTTTTAGAAACTCTGTCAAAAACCAAACCCACTTATCATCTTAAAATAACATTATTATTGTTATATTTATAAATTCTAAATAAGAAAACTATAATTAATTTTATCAGCAAATGTGTGTGGGTTTCATTTTATTTTATATGTTCAATTTCTATGTGTGCCATAAATGTCCAACAAATTATTAGCTTTTTGAATAAAATAATGGTTAAGAAATTATTTGTGTAGATTATATTATGAATTTTTTTGTTAAAAATGGATGGAGTTGCTACATACTATTTTCATACCATTGATTTAGGGTTTTCATGGTTTTAAATTGAGGCAAAGAGAAAGAGCTGGTCCTCTTTTTATCAATTCACCATTTTAGAATAAGCAGATCCTAGATACTTTGAATTTACCAGTCTTGATTGGTCAGATAAGGATATTTGCATAGATTGGTAGAATTCTTTTGGCATGGGGAGCCATTTGAGTATTCATGAATCAGTCTAGCTGTCTCTAGTTACATACCCTTACTTCTCTTTCTGGGAGAAAGAACCTGGTCTAACAAACCTGACCTAAAAACATATGGAAAACTAAACACAGAAATAGAAATTCTGAAAATCAAGAATGAGATAAAGCTAAAATAAAAGGTCGTTCAATTGATAAATAAAATAAAACATTTTTAAATTATGAAGACAGATGCATCACTAGCAAATTTGATTTAAAAGTGACCAAATAAAAAATGAAGAATTCATGACACATGAGTAGGAAGTAAAGAAAATTATTACCAACTGCTTCTGCCAAGTCATACCAAGAAAACTGATAAGTGAAGTGGATGAATATTTACAAAAACTATAAATACTCACATGAACAGAACAAGAAGTAGAGGTTCAAATAATCTGATTTCAGAAAAAGAAACTCAACAAGTCATAAATTAATGCCTAAAGAAAAAATATTCAGACCCATATGAATTAACAAGTAAATTCTATGAAATATCTAATGAACAATAAACTCTAATGCTAAATAAAGTATTTGCAAAAAAGGAGAAAACAAATTCAACCAAATTCTTCTTGCAACAAACTATGAACTAGCAAATTCCAGAATGGGGAGTTTCTTGAGGTTTCAACAATGCAATCAGTGATAAAATAACAATTTTCATTGTCTGCACTATTCTTTTATAGGGTTCCAGAAATACTAGTTAAAGCAATTAAGAGAATAAACAGAGGAAGAAGAAACAAAATTACTACTTCATGCAAATGATAAAATGTTTTGCTTAGAGAATCATACACAATTAATTGAAATAATAAACAGTAAAATATCAGGATTTCAATTAAACTTATAAAAACCAACAGCCTTTCTAGATATCGTGAAAACCCCAATAACAAAATATAAAAATTACATTCAAATTAATTACAGAATCTATGAAATATTGAATATTTGGGAGTCCTTCTATCATACACCTGCACATGCAGACATACATACACATGGATAATAAGCAAAAGACTGCACATACAAAACACTTTATAGAAATAAAAAAGAAAACTGGAGAGAGATAACTTATTGTTGCACTGCACTACTATAATAAAAATGACAAGACCTAAATTAACAGATTTAGTTCCATATTAATCAAGCCATCAAGAGGTATTTTATAAAAATTATATAGGATAACAAAATTCATCTGTAGAAACAAAAGGTTAAGAATTTGAAGAAAATAATGGAAAAAAGCATAACATTATCAGATTTCATACAACATGATTATGCAGTAATAAAAAAATACTTGACAGTGGTTAAAATAATGAAAAATTGATCAGTGAAATAGTAAACATGACCCATGAGAGTAGCACCAAACATAATATCACAGTTCTCAGCAAATCCACAAGTACAAACTACTGGGGAGGGGGCGGGGGTTAAGGACTTCTTTTTTGGTAAAAATTTCTAGGGAAACTGGAAATCAATCTAAAGAAATTAGGCTTATAGCCACATCTCATACAATACCACACAATAGCCTACTGATGAATGCATGATCTAAATAGAAAAGACAATATCATCAAGAAATTAGAAGAGAATGAAAAGTGATACTTTTGTATCTATGGATAAGATACTTTTTGTATCTATGGCTTAATGAAGAATGAAATAATCATAGGAGATAAATGGACAATTTTGATCACATAAAATTGCAATGTTTTTGCACAAGAAGAATCAATGCAGTTAGAATAGGAAGAGAAATAGCTAACTGTGAATAAAATCTTTGCTGCAAATTTCCTGAAAAAGATCCCATATCCAAAAGTTTTTTTTTATTTTAATTCAAATTAAAATATCCCAGAGGTCCCACCTTATATGTTTAGAGTACTACTTATTTTTGTTGTTGTAATACATAAAATGGAAACAACATGCCTGGATTACTCTTCCTACTAAATTTGAATACTTTTCTTTCCTAGCTTCCTGAAGACTCAGCTAAAATCCCACCTTGTACAAGAAGGCTTTTCAGGTCTTCTTTAATCCTAGTCTCTTCGCTCATATCATTTCCAATTTATCTTGTATATTGCTTCTGAAGTATATTAGCTGTGTGGCCGTAAGCAAATCACCTGACTCCTTGGTGTCTGGGAAGTTATATCCAGTACCCCTTGTCCTCTCTTCCCCGCTTTAAAATGGCATATAAATGCGAGCTGTTATTATTATGTCAGGAAAAAGGATAGTCATCACACGACTGAGTTTTTTTCATACCACTGTAACTTCAAAATGAGAAAGTGAAGAGATCAGTCTGGATGCAAGTTAGTGGTTTGAATGTTTTTGGCCCTTGACCACACAGGGAGTTGTCAGAGCTTGCAAAAAGCAACAAAACTATGTTACAAAGAACACTCTTCACACACATGTAATGCCAGTGAAAAAATAAAATAAAAACCTAACTGTAAGGCCTTTTCAGCTGCATTCACTGCCACTGAATTGTCAGTAGTGCTGTAACTTATCTGAAGGACAATAAATATATAAAGTATCACATGCACATGCAGTACCAATAGCCATAATTACAGCACTTTTGTGCATTTAGGTTGTAATGAGTGTAGGCTGGAGCCCTACACTTTTCCTAGGAAAAGCTAATTTAGACTAGAACCAGAAGAGTTATCCTATAAAGGACTTTCAGAGATTGTGCTTATCTCAATGGCCTTGGGGTTTCCCCCTAAGAGATGTCCTTGGCCCCAAACCAAATTGATGCCCTAAAGCAATCTACCATAAAACATTTCCAGTCAAATCTGCAGAGTCTACTGATTTTATTCTTATGATATTTTAAAGTATTTGGAGACTCTCCTGGAACTTTTAAGAAAGCTCTATGGCCTTAAGCAAAGTCATTGCCTTAAGCAGTGGTTAGCAGAAGTCCTTAAAAAGTTCTGAAAGGCAAGCAGGTAAAAGTCAATGAACATGTATTAAGCACCTGCTGTGTGCAAAGCAGCACAAGAGAGAGGATGAGTCAGGAAGTCAAGTCAAATCAACAAGCATTTATCAAGTGGCACGCACAATGCCACTATGTACTTATGAGAGTCCCTGTCATCAAGGACCTCACAATCTAACAGGGGAGATAACACACAAACAACTATGTGCAAACAAGATATATACAAGATAAATTGGAGATGATATGAGGGAAGACTAAGATTAAGACCTGAAAAGGCTTCTTGTAGAAGGTGGGATTTTAGCTGGGTCTTTAGGAAGCTAGGGAAGACAAGTATTCAAATTCAAGGGAGGCAGCTTGTGAAAATACCCAGAGTCCGGAGATGGAGTATCTTGTTCAAGAAACAGCAAGGATGCCAGAGACACTAGATTGTAGAGAAAATGGAGTGGAGAAAGGTATAAAAAGGTTGGAAAAGTAATAGGGAGTTAGGTTCTGAAGGGCTTTAGAAGTCAAACAGAGGATTTATACTTGATCCTGGAGGCAGTAGGGAGCTATTGGATTTTTTTTGAACAGGGAGTACTGTGGTCCACCCATACCAAATAGGGAGAGATGAGACAGGGAGACTAATCCGAAGGCCACTGCAGTAGGCTAGGTGTGGGGCGATGAGAGATTGCAGCAAATGGTGGCAGTGTCAGAGGGGAGAAGGGGGCCCATATGACAGATGTTGTGAAGCTAGAATAAATACAACTTGGCAACAGATTAGATATGGGGGTGGGGGCGGGATAGAGACAATGAGTCAAGACTGACATCTAAGTTGCATGCCTAGGTGACTGAGGATGGTGGTACCCTCAACGGTAATAGTGAAGTTAGGAGATCCTTTTATGGAAAGGGGCAGGGGAGATAATGAGTTCAATTTTGGGCATGTTAGGTTTAAGATGAGACATCCAGTTCACCTTGTCCAATAGGCAGTTGGAGATATTAGACGGGAAGTCAGGAGTGAGGTTAAAGCAGGAAAAGTAGGTATGAGAATCATTAGCATAGATATGATAAATGAATTATTAAAAGCTAATGAGCTCACTTAGAAAAATAGTATAGAGGGAAGAGAAGAAGGCCCAGGACAGAGACTTGGAGGACATGGACAATTATCGGGCATGAACTGAATAAAGATCCAGCAAAAGACAGAAAGGTAGCCAGGTAAGTAAAAGGTGAACCAAGAGAAAGCATTGTCATCAAAATCTAGAGAGAATAATGAATATCAAGGAGAAGAGGGTGATTGACATATCAAAGTTTGCAGAGAGGTCAAGGAAGATGATGTTGAACAAATGCCATTAGATTTAGTAATTAAGAGACTCAGGTTTTAAGAACCCTTCTCGCTGTGTAACCCAGGGCAGGTCACTTAACTTAGTGAACAGAGCATTTTTCTGAGACCAACTTATTGATCAGTTACTGATAGGCTTTAGTCAGAGAGACATTCCTCACCAAAAAGTGCCTTCACCAAAGAAATCATAGCTCTGACCCTGTCTACCCCCAACAAATAATTTTCAGGCACAGCCTGACTCAAGAATTATTTGTAGCACAGTATTAGATATTTATTGAAATAAAACCTGGTTCTACCCCTCAAGGAGATTATATCCTAACAAATCAAGGTGGAACTATGTGAATAACCCTGGGTTTGATTGATGAGCTTACGATTATCAGTCCTGGGTCCATTTCACCACTTCCGGCCACCTCTGAGTCAGATGACATATACTCTGGCTTCATTCTCCTTTTTTCCTCCCAGAGTTCAACCAGTCAGTGATCATTTTAAGTGCCTACTATGTGCCAGACACTGTCCTATGTGCTGGGAATACAAAGAAAGATGAAAACCAGCCCCTGTTCTTAAGAAGCTCATAGTCTAATGGGGGAGACAACATGTAAACATCTATGTACAAACAAGTTATATACAGAATAAATTTGAAGTAATCAACAGAGGAAAAACACTAGAATTTAGGGAGATGGTGAAAAGCTTCCTGTAGGAGGTGGTATTTTAGTTTGGACTTGAAGGAAGACAGGGAGGCCAAGAGTTGGAGATGAAGAGGGACAAAATTCCAAGCCCAGAGTTGGGAGATGAAATCTCTTATTCAGGGAACAGAAAGGAAGCTTTGATCACTGGATCGAAGACTACATGGGTATAAGGTGTAAAAAGACTGAAAAGGTAGGGAAGCAGGTTATGAAGCACTTTGAATGCTAAACAGGGGATATTATATTTAATTCTGAAGGTGATGGGGAGTCAATGAAGTTTATTTAGTAGGGGGAGAGGTCACATGGTCAGACCTGTGCTCTAGGAAGACACCTTGACATCTGAATAGATGATGAACTGGAGCGTGACAGTAGACTTTTGCAATAGTCCAGTTGTGAGGTAATGAAGGCATGTACCAGGGTGGTGGCACTGTGAGAGGAGAAAGGGAGCATATAAGATGTTACAAAAGTTATTGCATTGCCCAGGGTCACACAGCTCATAAGTCCAGATTCTGGGGCTCAGGTCTTCCTGATGCCAGGCCCTGCACTCCTTGAGCTTAGATTATTAAGTTTTCCCCTCATTTTGCCTAAGCTGCCCCAAATCAGGTTCTTGGCATTCTCCACACCCTCCACCACTCACTACAACATACATATTTTTGGCTTCATGCACCACCATACTTATTGTTTCCCTATTTAGATTTAAGGGTCTGTCTTGTTGGCTTATATCCATGTGCTTAGCACAATGCTGACACATAGTATGTACTGGCAAAGAAGTCCCCAAAAAGTACCATGGGAAATACTAGGAGGGAGAGATCACATGCTGTTTAGTTGTTCAGCAGAGCCATCATGAAAGAAGCAACACTTTAGCTAGGTTTTGAAAGAAAGGATTCCAGAATCAAGCGTTCTTAGAATTCATTGGTCCAAACCATATGGACTAACAATACCAGGGGTTTGTTGGAGCCAGCTCAAACTGACACAGAGAAAAAAAATTTTCATTATGAATACTAATACTTTAGAAATCAGAAAGTTCTATAAATCAGGGCTTGATTTATTATTTTGTTGATTGTCTAGCCTTAAGAAACTGATAGAGATATTATATATAATATAATAATAACACATGATAATCTATAATAATATTACATACAACGATATAGATTAAACTTAAAAGTGTGTCAGTGTACTTTTAACCCAGAAAGTTAGTTATTAAACATTTACCCTCACACCCCTGAATACCCTTGACAGCCTCCTCAGCAACCTTTGCTTATAGGCCTCTGGTGAGGAGAATCCACTGAACCCTCTCTAGTGACACCATTTATTCCATTTTTTGAATAGCTGCCTTCCTTCTCTCCAATTGAACCAACACCCTCTACTGTCAAATTCTATGAATTCAGTCATTGGGGGAGTTCATCTATTGTTCTTTTGAATTGCTATCCTGAGGCCCTTCTGTTCCAATTGATGACAATGCAAACTTACCTTTTCCACTATATTTAGCTAGCTCCAAACCTCAGACCAGACCTTATATCCCATCTAACTTTCCAATCATGCCATCTTGACATCTGCTTGCTGTAGATATATGCCCAATACTTAGTATGTATGGTAAGAGCTTAAAGAGTACTTTTCTCATTTATTCATTCTTGCATTCATTCACTCATTCATAACTATAATGTTTAGAATGTTTTTCCTTTTTCAAATTTAAATTTACGTCTGTAGTTCCCACCTGTTTTTCCTACTTCTGCTATCAGAGGCCAAATAGAACAAGTCTCATTCCCACTCCCAATGCTAATCTTTAAATACATGATGAGAGTTTTCCTATCCTCCTTAAGCCTTCAGTTCCCCCAATTAACCATCACCATTTTCTTTAAATGATCCTTGTGTGGCATGGTCTTCAGTCCTTTCATCTGGAGGATGCTAATAGGCAGGAGTGGACCAGAGATTATTCCAATTTGGGGGATGAAATAAGTAAAGCCAAGTGGCAAGTAGAGAACAGGGTAAGGACAGCAGATGGTGATGAGTTCAGCACGGCTAAAACACAGAGAATGTAAAAGGTAGAGGAAGGGAGGAAGAGGTTCAGCATTTGAGAATCTGGCTCCAATTTCTCTTTTCTGCCTTTTCTTTTATTTTTTTGAAAAAAAATTCCATCTTTATCTCAATGTAATTATATTCCTTTGTAATCCTTTGTTTTTAATTTTTTAGATCTAATTATTTTATTTATTTATTTTTATTTATTTTTTTTTTAGTTTTCAGCATTGATTTCCATAAGATTTTGAGTTACAAATTTTCTCCCCATTTCTACCCTCCCCCACCATAAATTCTGATTGCCCCTTTCCCCAGTCTGCCTTTCCTTCTATCACCATACTCCACCCCATCCCTTTTCCCCTTGCTTTCTTGTACAGCAAGATAGATTTCTACACCCCATTGCCTGTGTAACTTATTTCCAAGTTGCATGTAAAAACAACTTTTTTTGAGCATTTATTTTTAGAACATTGAGTTCCAAATGCTCTTCCTTCTTCCATCCCCACTCACCCCCCTCAAGAAGGGAAGCAATTCAACATAGGCCACACATCTATCTTTACGCAAAACACTTCCACAATAGTCATGTTGTGAAAGACTAACTACATTTCCCTCCATCCTATCCTGTCCCTCCTCATTCACTTTTCTCCCTTGACCCTGTCCTTTGTCAAAAGTGTTTGCTTTTGACTACTTCCTCCCCGAATCTGCCCTCCCTTATATCCCCTCCCATCCCCTTCCCCCCTACTTTCCTCTAGGATAAGATACCCAGTTGAGTGTGTATGTTATTCCCTCCCTAAGTCAAATCCAATGACAGCAAGATTCATTCATTCCCTTTCACCTGCCCCCTCTTCCCTTCCATTATAATTGCTTTTTCTTGCTGCTTTTACTTGAGATAATTTACCCCATTCTATCTCTGCCTTTCTCCTCCCAATATATTCCTCTCTCACCCCTTAAATTTATTTTATTTTTTAGATATTATCACTTCATATTCAACTCACCCTGTGCCCTCTGTCTATATATATATATATATGTACATTCCCTTTAACTACCCTAATAATGAGAAAGGTCTTATGGGTTACAAATATCATCTTTCCATGTAGGAGTATAAACAAAATGGTTCAATTTTAGTAAGTCCCTTATGATTTCTCTTTCCTGTTTATCTTTTCATGCTTCTCTTGATTCTTGTATTTGAGTGTCAAATTTTCTATTCAGCTGTGGTCTTTTCATTGAGAAAGCTTGAAAGTCCTGTATTTTATTGAAAATCCATATTTTGCTTTGAAGTATTATACTCAGTTTTGCTGGGTAGATGATTCTTGGTTTTAATCCTAGCTCCTTTGACCTCTGGAATATCATATTCCAAGCCCATCTATCCTTTAATGTAGAAGCTGCTAGATCTTGTATTATCCTGATTGTGTTTCCACAATACTTGAATTGTTTCTTTCTGGCTGCTTGCAATATTTTCTCCTTGACCTGAGAACTCTGGAATTTGGCTACAATAATCCTAAGAGTTTTCTTTTTGGGATCTTTTTCAAGATGCAATTGTGGATTCTTTCAATTTCTATTTTACCCTCTGGTTCTACAATATCAGGTCAGTTTTCCTTGATAATTTCTTGAAAGATAATGTTTAGGCTTCTTTTAGGCTTAGATGATGTTTAGGCTTTCAGGTTGTCCAATAATTTTAAATTATCTCTCCTGGATCTAATTTCCAGGTCAGTGGTTTTTCCAATGAGATATTTCACCTTGTCTTCCATTTTTTCATTCCTTTGGTCTGTTTTGTAATTTTTTGATTTCTCATCAAGTCACTAGTTTCCACTTGCTCCATTCTAATTTTTAAGACAGTATTTTCTTCAGTGGTCTTTTGGACCTCCTTTTCCATTTGGCTGATTCTACCTTTTAAGGCATTCTTCTCATTGGCTTTTTGGAGCTCTTTTGCCATTTGGGTTAGTCTATTTTTTAAGGTGTTATTTTCTTCAGTATTTTTTGGGGGTCTCCCTTAGCAGGTCACTGACTTATTTTTCATGATTTTCTTGCATCTCTCTCATTTCTCTTCCCGATTTTTCCTCTGCTTCTCTTACTTGCTTGTCCAAATCCTTTTTGAGCTCTTCCATGGCCTGAGACCAATTCATATTTTTCTTGGAGGCTTTTGATGTATGATATTTCCTTTGTTTTCTGCTGGCTGTATGTTTTGATCTTCTTTGTCACTAAAGAAAGATTCTGTAGTGTGAGTCCTTTTGCACTGTCTGCTCATTTTCCCAGCCAATTACTTGACTTTTCAGCTCTTTGCCAAGGTAGAACTCTGCTTTCAGAGTGAAGAGTGCTTTATCCCAAGTTTCAGGGGTTTTGTGCTGCTGTTTTCAGAGTTACTCCTATTCTGAGGTGGTATGATGCTCCTCTCCTGGCCTGTGCTCTGGTATGTGAGTGCAGGGACTCTTTTCTGCTGTGTAACCATCAGTAGTACTCCTTATCTACAGCCACCACAAAGCTCTGCCACACCAGGACTCCTCCTCCCCCCAAAAACTGCCAACCAAAACAGTGACCCACATCCAAGCAGGGCAAAGGAAGAGAACGTTGCCTGAGCACCAGCAAAGCAATCTCTGCACTCCCACTCTAGTCAGCTGCATGATTCCTCCCACCATGTGTACCTGGGGCCAGAAGCAGCTGCCATGCTGCTGTTGCTGTGGCTGCTGCCACTGCTGCTGTAGCCACCTCTGCCACCCTAGGGCTGCAGCCAGACTGTACACTTCCCTCACCCAGATCCAGGAGTTTTCCCACTGACCTACTCCATTGTCTTTGGTGTTTGTGGGTTCAGAAGTCTGGAAACCACCACAGCTGCCAGTGATTCAGTGCCCTGAGGCCTTTTCCGCCCACCTGGTCTATCCTAGTGCAGCCCATATTGGGCCGTGCTCCATTCCCAGCACTGTGCAATAGATCATCCAGGCCATCTTGGTCTGGAGACTTGTTTCCCTGTGTTATTTCTTGGGTACTGTAGCTCTAGAATTTATTTAGAGTCATTTTTTTGCCAGTGTTTGGAGGGATTTGGGGGAGAGCTTAAGTGAGTCCCTGTTTTCAAGCCCTCATATTGACTCCAATACTTTTCTGCCTTTTCTTATATTATTCTCCTTTCTATTCATGCTCCATGTTCCAGTTAATATGTACTACTAGGTCCCTTGTTTTCATTCTGCTCTCTCTGTGTCTTTGTTCACACCTCAGCCCCATCCCTTCAATGTTTTTGTTTCCCTTGGGACCCAGCTCAAGCACCACCACTCTCCATGAAATCATTCCGTCTTTCCTGATCTATAGCTACTAGTGCCTGCATCCATCAAAGTTTACTTTGCATCTGTTCTCCATGTGCTTTCTCTCTCTCTCTCTCTCTCTCTCTCTCTCTCTCTCTCTCTCTCTCTCTCCATATATATATATATATATATATATATATATATATATATATATATATATATATATATATATATATATAATAGCAATTTAGATTTGAAGATCTTTCCCACCCATTAATAGGCCATGTGACCTGCTTATGTCACAGGAAGCCTAAGTCACATGTGGTGGGATCAGCTTCCTGACCACAAAAGGAAGTTCTGTCACAGGGAAATGGAGAGAAAGAGAGAGAGAGAGAGAGAGGAGAGAGAGAGAGAGGAGAGAGAGAGAGAGAGAGAGAGAAAGAGAGAGATCAGTTATGGCTGCTAATGGCCACCCTTGTGATTGTTAGAACTGAACAGGCTGACTTAGCTATACTGTGAGTTTGTTTTGGGGAAGACCCCAGCAGGGGGTCAGTGAGGTTTTGGGATGTCAAGGCTCCAGGCTGTGATATGGTGTTTTAAGTTCCTTGCTGTTATGATGAAGTGGGCTAACTGGCTATGGGAGCTGAACATTTGGTTATGGGATATGGTTCTCTGGTGTCTTAATAACTGTTATACTTCTTTTACCTTCTTTATGGAGAGTCTCTTATACTTTGCTATACAGAACTACAGGCATATTCACAATTATCATTGATGTTGTGTTTGTTGCCTTACTGATACAATATGTGTTGTGTCCCATCTCCCACCTTGATGCTCACCCCAAATTGAATGTAAAATCCTTGAGGGTAGGAACTGTTCCATTTTTGCTTCCCAAAGACTAGCCTAGCAGAGTGTCTTGGCACATAGTAGCCACTTAATAAATGTTGATTGATTGATTGACTGAAGTAAGAGACAGAACACAGCAGGTATTTGTACTTCCTTTCTGCACAGTGTGCAGAGCATAAATGGTTACATATATATATGTGTATATATATATATATATATACACACACACACATATATATACATACACACACACACACACACATATATATATATATATGTATATATATGGAGAGAGAGAGAGAGAGAGAGAGAGAGAGAGAGAGAGATTGCATTCCTATAAGCTGGGCAAAAAGAAGTGTCTCTGATTTCTGCCAAACTGTAGTCAAGGCTTTATTTTTTAAAAACCATTTAACTTTGTTTTTCTAACATGTCTGAGGTTAGAAACCGGGAGCCCTGTGAACTCAGCCTAGAATAGATGTGGGTGGGTATATGAGAAATACAGAGGGCAGACAAGCTGCTCCCAGCAGTCCATAGGGATAGAAGAATGATAGGAAGATTTTGGCCTAGCTCTTACCAAATGAAGCTCTTAAATTCCTTGCTCTGCGTACTTAACAAAAACATCACTGAATGATAGGCAGTAAATCTTCAAAGAGTAAAACTAAGTTGTATGAATAATTTAGATAAACTTCTCAGCAGTGATCCAAAGGGACTATTTCTATCTGTTGGGTAAATGGAGTTTTAAAAAATGATTTCATATAAATCTGATAGACCAGGGTATTGACTTCCCTACATTCTCAAATGTCAGCTGCATAAAACTATCTATGTCTATTTCTCTATATCTACATTTGTAATTGATATACATACATATGTATAAACACACATGTATGTATATTTATACACACATAAATATGTTTATATCCATGTAGATATAGATATACTTACTATATGCACATATATGTATATATGTAAAATAACACATGTAGTATGTATATATAATATATTATGTGTTCTACACAAATATGGGGAATATATGTATGTAAGATATATACTCTATGTATGCCACATATTGGTCATATATGCATATATATGTATATGTACCCGCTCCTTACCTAAACAAAGTAATGTTATTTTCCTAACCCATCATATTTACAAAGGACTTTCCCCCCACTAACTAAGGTTTTCCCATATATATGGACAATTCATGGATCAAAAAGAGAACAGTTAGAAATCAGGAGACATAGATTTTAGGTCCAGGAGAAGGTGCAGGCATGTACTATGTGGAAGACAAGAGGTCACACTCATAGAATTCAGTAAAACTAGAAAAGAAACTAACAGATTTTACAGAATTAGGCAGAGAAAGTTCAGAGTCTAGCAAGGGAGTCAGCAGACAGCTGGTACCCAAGGGGACTAGAAAATAAAAGAATGGGAATTTAAGCAAAGGGTCCAAACAACAAGAGATTGGGAAGTCAGGCTAAGGAATCTGGACGAACATGAGATAAAAACCAGGCAAGGTGGGGGTGGGGAGTGGGCATTCTCAGTAAGACCAGAACTTGGTACTTGCAAAAATAAAGACTGATTATGAGCCAAAGAAGTCATGAGCAAGGGATTTCCTTGTATTTATCTCCCAGGGCCAGGACTCATTTGAGTGTGGGCAGGTCTGAAACAGTAGACGCAGATGAGTAGTCATGTTTGACTAGAATAGGGCAAAGATGTGGAAAGATATTGGGGAGCAAAGCATCTGTTGATATCTGCCACAGTTGTAGCTCAGAGCGATATATAAGTTATAGCTATATATAGGTTATGGCTTTGTGAATTCAGCTCTGCTAACCTTACTTTCCTCATCTCTTCAATGATAGGATTGAACTAGAATATCATGAAGTGAGATCAATGATCTCACTCCAAGGGTGGTACTAGAAATGGGATTGGCCTGAGGCTATGTATGGCCCTGATCCCCCTCTATAATACAGGCTGAAGTGTTTATGTATCACTTTGGTTGGAGCAATAGAGTGAACAGTAGAAGTCTTGTGATTTACCTTTATATCCCTTTCACTGACACAATGCCTTATATATAATAGATACTTCATAAATCAAGACAGCTTTTGACTTCAGAGCTGGACAATCACTGGTTGAATATTTTATGGTAGGGATTTCTTTTGTATATGGGTTAGATTACATCAAATTATATGATTCTGTTAAAAAATGCTCACTGGATCAGACTAGATTAGATTGAAAGATAATTTGTAGAAGCCAGAAAGGTCAGTTTTTAGTGTTTCAAGCATGGAAAAATAAGCAGTGGGGGGCTAAGGTCCAAAGTTATCAGAGGAACAGAGAAATATGACTGAGTGACTGGATGGCTGGATAGCTGAATGATTAGATAGATAGAAGGTATATAGATATAGATAGATGTATATGTAGATATATATACATATATATATGTATAGACATATATGTATCTGTGTGTATGTACATATATATATATGGAGAGAGAGAGAGAGAGAGAGAGAGAGAGAGAGAGAGAGAGAGAGAGAAAGCATTTATTTAATATGATTTCTATGTGCCAAGGACTGTGTTAAGTCCTAGAGATACAAATACAAATGAACGAGACAATCCATATAGTCTAGTACCTTGCTTCCTAATGGGGAAAACTCATAAAGAGGAAATGGAAAAAATGCAGCAAGAGAGAAGCAAGATTCTCAAGAATTCAGGCATGATTATTAATATGGGCCCAAGCAATTAATAATTAGAAAGATAAATATTCTAGGGAAAGCTTGCTGAGTACAATCCAAAGTCACTTGCAATTCCCAGGAGCTGTCCATAGCAATTGAAGTTCATTTGGAGAAACAAGGAGGGCAGGGCTTGAATCACACATCAGTGGGGGAAAGGATGCTGGTAAGCTAACCATGTTGAGCATGACAAATTATGTACCAGCTCTTTGCTCAAAGCTCAAATTTGTTTGGACACCTGGTTTCTTTGAATGGTAGCCTAACCTTAGAGCCTCTGCCTGGCTCACTGGGGTAGATAATTGAGAGCTGAGGGAATTCAAGGGAAAAAAAAGAAGCCCATTTTTTGTTCCCTTAACTTATGGCAGCAGAGAGAGATTTGGAAGCTTAAAACTTGGAGTAAAATAGGTTTTGGTTAAGTTCAGAGCAACAAATCAATTTCCTGGCTATGCTGTGATCACCGTGGTCCATTAGTTAAAATCACTCCACAGCAGCAGAAGGCATTAGGAATTCTGCCTTGCCTAGGTCCTGGCACTGGGCCACTACTAAATGGGAAAGGACCATTAGGGAAACATTTAATTAGTTCATTTTACACAATTGTTGCATGGATGAAAGATAAGAATTTTGTGTCAGGTTTTCCTTTGAAGCATCTATTTATTCTTAGAAAAATGCCTTCCAGTGAGAGGTCAGAAGCTCAAATTAGGAACTTTTGAGGCATTTGTAACCTAGGGTTCACGAACTTGTTTTTTTTTTTAATATTGTGATAATTTGAATGTAACTAATTTCTTTGGAATCATAGGGGTCACACAGAAAGTTAAGAGCCTCCAATCTAGGATGAAACAACCAATCACTAACCAAAATATTGCTCTAGATCAAGAGACAATGAACATCCTTAGTTCCTTTCCAGTAGAACATTTTGGTGAGTCAGACATAGAAAGTTAATATGCCACAACCTTACCCTCTAGGCTTACCTTTGGCAAAATAGGTGTTTCTTACATGGTGTTACTTCACTACTCCCAATCAAATTTCTTGTCCTCAAATTTCTGCCTCAGAGCCCACCTGCAGAATAAATATTCCTATGTTACTAACATTTTTCAATTAAGGCATCAAGGGTCCCTATTAAAATAGGAATAAGAACAGATTAAGTCCTTATTTGCCTTCACTTTATGTAATTTGTCAGATTAACTCTTATCTCCTAAAAGACCATAGATCACAGATCAAAGGATCTTGTAATCAGAAAGTACATTGAAAGATATTTAATCAAATACCTACCTGATATCATTAAGATTTGCAGTTCCTAGGTACATTTTTCTTTTTTTGTCCTACTGTGTATCTAGACGTGCTCGTTTTAGTTGGGCTCTATTAGGGTGCGAATAAGAAAAAAAATAAAAACACATATCTGAACCAAAATCCCCTTAATAAGACATGGCCTTTCTAATAGTCATCTGGCCTTCTACTATGTGCCTGGAATTGTGCTAAGTACTTTACAAATAATTTTACATTTGACCTTAACAACAACAACTATGGGTGCTATTATTATCCCCATTTTGTGGGCAAAGAAACTGAGGCAAACAAGGGTTAAGTGAATTGCCAAGGGTCACACAGCTAGTAAGTGTCAGTGGACAGATTGGAAGGAAGGTCTTCCTGACCCCAGGTCCAGCATTCTATCCATTGCACCACCAAACTGCCTTAAACTAACTTGAGAGGCTATCAAATGTTCTGCTGAAATCTAAGTAAACTATGTCTATCACACTCCCCTAATCTAAAAGTTTGGCTTATATTAAAGTATAGTCTATATTCAAAAGTTAACAAAAAGAAAATAATAAAAACTAAAAGTGGTGAAAATACAATGAACTTCATTGGTTCTCACAGAAGAGATATGAAATGCATCTCCTTCTCTTCTTTGCAGAGGTCTAGGATGATAAGGGTGATATCTTTTCTGTCAGACATAATTGTATGTTGGCTAGTGTTGCCTAACTTTTTTGTCTTTTATTTAATTTTTTGTTTTAAGGAGTGAATCTCAGTGTAGAGAAGGGGAAGGGATAGGTTTGAAAATGCAGGTAATGCAAAAACAAAAGATATCAATAACAATGTAAAAATTTGCAAAAACAAGTGACAAATTTTAAAATTAACAAAAAGACTGTCTGCCATGGTCTGGTCTTGATAAAGTCGTGCTGGCTTTCATGGCTCACTGATTTCCTCTCTAGTTCTTCACAATTCACCCTTTCTACTAGAATTCAAATAAGAATCCAAATTCACAGACTCCATTTTCTTATCCTTTTTGATAATCAATGTGTCAGACTTCTGGGGGTCAAGATGGCAGAGTAAGCAGTAAATAGCATAACTCTCCTATATTTACCTCCAAACAACTATAGAATAATGCCCCCAAACCCTGGGACAGAAGAAGCAGCAAAAAGACAGGGGCAAATAATCTTCTAGCCCAAGAAACTTGGAAGATCAGCAAGAAAGGTGTCTCATTTGGGTAGGAGGGGAACACAGTCCAGGACAGGAAGCATCCCAGCAAACCAGTAGCAAGCCCCACCTCAGCAAACCAGTGAGAGATCCTTGCCCCCAGTGTGGTGGAGCAGTCAACTATGCAAACACCAGCACCCCCCTGCCACTTCCTCCTCATGCCTCAGCATAGCCAGGGGAAAGGACCTTCACATGCTTCAGCATAGCCCCAGGCAAACAGACAAACCCAAAACCTAGGGGTGCCTAAGCAAACAAGCAGCTGCCAGTTCTGGGTGCACCAGCATAATCCACTTGCTTCAGTGTAGCCCCTGAGAAATGCAGAAACACCCCACCAGCCTAAGCACACTCCAGACCCCAGCTCAAAACCATGTAAGCTGCCAGACTGCTACAGCCTCCGGCAGTGTTAGCCACCCCCTGCTCAACCTTCTCAGTGTACCACCAGGTAAACCTCGCGCAGCACCCATGGGGGTACCAGGTGGGCCTCAGGGAAACATCAGTGCAGCACCAGGTAAATAGTGATGGCCTTCCACTCCTCCTACAAGAAGCCTGAGATAGTGCACCTTCTACCCTGGGAGAAGAGCTCAAATTTAAAAGAAAGTAAAAAGGGCAGAAAAGGAGCAAAAACAACAGAAAAATCTGATCATAGAAAGTTATGGTGACAGGGAAGATCAAGACACAAACTCAGAAGAGGACAACAATGTCAAAACATAGACTGGAAAACTGCAAAGAAAAATGGGAAGTGGTCTCAAGCCCAGAAAGAACTCTTGGAAGTGCTCAAAAAGGAGATTAAAAATAATACAAGAGAGATAGAAGAAAAATTGGGAAAATAAATGAGGGTGATAAAAGAGAATTATGAAAAAAAGAATCTATAGCTTGGAGAAAGAAAACAACTGCTTAAAAATAGAATTGACAAATGTAAAAGGAGACACAAAAATTCACTAAAGAAAACAAGTCTTTAGAAAGTACAATTGTCCAAATGGAAAAGGAAGTACAAAAGCTAACTGAGGAAAACAACCACTTAAAAGTTAGAATTGGGAAAGTGGAAGCTAATTACTCTATGAGATATCAAGAATCAATCAAACAAATTCAAAAGAATGAAAACATAGAAGAAAATGTAAAATGCCTTATTGGAAAAACAACTGACCTGGAAAATAGATTCAGGAGAGATAATGCCAAATGCATGGGACTACCCGAACACCATAATCAAAAGGAAGAACTGGACAGCATCTTTCAAGAAATTATCAAGGAAAACTGCCCTTACATCCTGGAGCAAGAAGGCAAAATAGACATTAAAAGAATCCACTGATCACCTCAGGGAAGAAATTCCAAAATAAAAACTCCAAAGAACATATAGCCAAATTACAGAACTATCAGTTCAAGGAAAAGGCGTGTATCAAGAAGGCAAGATGCATGACCTCAAGGATGACCATGAACATGCCTGAATGTTTCAGAATTACAAAGTATGAAAAACTCTCTAGGTAGAAGGCAGAGGAAGTATAACATTTATTTAGACACCAGAGGATCCAATCCCAGGACCAACAACCCCAATTCGATATAGCATTAATTACATTCCAAAACTAGTAAGCCCACCTCAATATAGCAACAAGGAAATTAAAACACAGAATTATAGTGGGGAACCAAGTCATCCTGTAACCTCCCCCCGCCCCCCCCCCCACTAGGGCCTTCCTCTAAACAATCACTCACGAATCCACTCTTTGCTCAGCACTCTCTTCTGCAGTTCTGTTGATGCTGCCTCAGAGCCCTACCACAGAATGTCTGCTCTTCAGCACCCTCTTGATATCTCCTGCCTCAATGTCTTCTTGATGTCTGCTTCTCAATTCTGCTTCCCTTCAATTTTGCTTCTCTTCATTTCTGTCCCTCTTCAATTCTGGTTCTCTCACACTCTGGGCTCTCCTTACATACAGTCTTAGCCAGCATCTGATTGGCTATCACTCAGATCTCTGATTGGCCGAATTCATGATTGACTAGAACTCAGTGCACATACCATTGGCTCTGGTCTTAGCAACTCCCTTTAAGGCCCCAAGGGCCCCAAAATTGGCCTAGTACCTGGTAAGTAGAGGCTTTAGGCCTACTTGCAAACAAAGATAGAATCAAGCTTTCTCACCTAGCCTCACCTGAGGCCTATTGAATTGGTAGGGGAGATCTTTGATCACATTAATACTACAAAGTATTGTAATTGGCTAGAAAGAAACAATTAAAATATGAGGGAGCTGCAATCAGGATTACACAGGACTTAGCAGCTGCAACATTAAAGGATCAGAGGTCATGGAACATGATATTCTGGAAAGCAAAGGAGCTAGGATTAAAATCAAATGGCAGAATAAGCAGTAAATCATGTAACTCTCTCATATTCACCTCCAAAAAACCATAAAATAGTAACCCAAAAGAAATCCTAGAACAGCAGAACCACCAAAAAGACAGGGTGAAACAATCTTCTAGCGCAAGAAACTTGGAAGATTAGCAAGAAATGTCTGTCTCACTCAGGGAAAAGGAGAATGTATTCCAGGACAGGAAATGTCCCAGCAAGCCAGCAGCAAGCTCCACCTCAGAAAACCAGTGAGAGATAACGAGCCATAGTGCAGTGAAGCAGGCAAATGCCAACACCAGCATCTCTTTTGAAATTAATTATAATACTTCAAGGGAAAAAATGATCATCCAATGAAATAGAATGATTTCAAGCTTTCAAAAGGAGAAGACCAGAATTGAACAAAAAATTAGATCTTCAATATCAAGACCCAAGAGAAGTCTAAAAATGTAAAAAAAAGGAAAAGAGAACATAAGGGATTCAAGGAAGCTGAACTGTTTACATCCCTACATGGAAGATGATATTTGTAATTCTTAAAAATTGTACCACTAATAGCACAGGTAGACAGAATATACATAGATAGAAGGCACAGGTATAAGGTGAATTTGAGGGAATGACATAAAAATTAATTTGAGGATGAGAAAGAGGAGTACAATGGGTGCAGAAGGAAGGGAGAGGTAAAATGAAGTATTTCATATGAAGGGGTGTGGAAAAACCTATTACAGTGGAGGGAAAGATGGGAGGTTGGGTAATGGGCATTGCTTGAAACTTACTCTCATCGGTATTGGCTCGAAGAGGGAATAATACACACAAACAATTGAGTATTTCTATATCTATTTTACCCGACAGGAAAGTAGGAGGGGAGGAGAATAAGTAAACAGGACAGAGAATGACAGAAGAGAGGGCAGAACAGGTGACGCAGTAGACAGAGGAAAAACACTGCTGAGGAGGGAATGGGTGAAAGGAGAGAGAGGACAAACAGGGAGAACAATAGGATTGAGAAAAAAAGTTAGTAATCATAACTGTGAATGTGAATGGGATGAACTCTCCCATAAAATGGAAGTGGATAGCAGAATGGATCAAAAACCAGAATCCTATGATATGTTTGTTTATATAGCTTTTGTATATTACACTTTTTTTAAAAAAATAATGGTTCAAATTTAATTAAATATAATATGAGATGTTTCTCAAGCAGTTTTCCTTTCCTCTTTTGATTGGCACCAAACAAATAATGGAAAAACATAAGCTTTGTTTTGCTCCCTGAAGGTTGGAAGGTTTAGACTTTGTTAAATCCAAACAGCAACGGGTTTTAAAGAATCATTGTCTCAGAGTCTTTTGATTCCTTAGCAGAGGGTCTTGAATTTGAGTGATCTAATGTGATGGCTCCAAAAGTGCAATTATAACCTGAGGAATTGTACCAGTTGGGGTCAGGAGAATCATTAGAACTAGGCCCAAGATTGCAATTGGAAAGAAAGGGAGAAATGGGAAAATAGAATCAAAGACAAAGAATTTAATTCTATCAGATTTTTTGTTTAGTAGGTATTTATTAAACTAGTTTCTTTGTTTGTAACCCAAAAAGTCTGCAGCAAATGATCTCTAAGGCCACTTTCAGCTAGGAGACAAATAAAGGAAACTAAATTTGTATATATTAACATTTTAAGTTAATGCAATATATTGTGAAATTCCATAATAACAACAATAATAATAATAACAGCCAGCATTTATAAAGCACATTAAAGGGCAGCTAGGTGGCACAGTGGATAGAGCACCAGGTCTGGTGTCAGACATTTACTAGCTCTGCGATCTTGGGTAAGTCATTTAACCCTGTTTGCCTCAGTTTCCTCATCTGTAAAGTGAGCTAGAGAAAGACATGGCAAACCAGTACAGTATCTTTGCCAAGAAAACCCCAAATGGTGTCATGAAGACTCAGACATGACTGAACAAAATACAGTGCTTTTGCAAAATACCTTATAAATATTATATCATGTATCCTCAAAGGAATCCTGAAATATAGGTGCTCTATTATTATCCCCACTTTACAGATGAGGAAAATGAAGAAGTCAGGGGTTGTTTTGTCCACATACCTAGCAAGTATCTAAGGCAATATTTCAACTTAGATCTTCCTGCCCCAAGTCTAGTACTCTATCCATTGAGCTATCTAGTTTCAACAAATGCTATGAAAAATCAGAAAGATGAGAGATCAGATATTACAAATGACTGAGATGGGACTAGAAGTATAAGTAAAAATGGAATAACAGAGTGGCTATGGAAGAATATTTTAGACAGAACTAAAGACACTGAGATGGGAATAAACTCAGCATGTTCAAGAGAAAGAAACTTTGCCTGGAAGGGAAGACTGGGGTTGGGAACCATGGGAGATGAGGTTAAATAGATAGGATATGGCTGCTCTACTACTACTCTACTACTATATTAGGTTACATTAAGACAAGCATAACATGTAGGACTGTGGGTGAGGAGGAAAGATGGGTAATAGTCACACTATACTCTTCCTTGCTGAGACCATATCTGGGTTGCTGTCCTCCATTTGGATACAAACTTTTAGTACCAACAATAGTAAGTATTTACATAGCATATTGTGGTCTGCAAAGTTCTTTACAAACATTATCTTATTTAAGCCTCACAACAACCCCGAAAGGTGGGTGCTATTTTTATCCTCATTTTATAGTTGAGGAAACTAGAGCAGAAAAAGTTGAAAGCCAGTGTCAACAGAGATGCAGAAGAGAGTGCTGAGCAAAGAGTTGGGATTCGTGAGTGATTATTTACAGGAAGGCCCTAGCAGGGGGGAAGGTTACATGACAACCTGGTTCCTTGTTATAATATTGTGTTATAATTTCCTTGTTGCAACATTGAGTTGGGCTTACTGGTTTTGGAATATAATTACTGCTATATCAAATTGGAGTAACTGGTCTTGGGATTGGATCCTCTGGTGTCTAAATAAATATTATACTTCCTCCACTTTCTGCTTAGAGAGTTTTTCATAATTTGCAATTCCAAACCATATAGACATGTTTATGGTCATCCTCGAGGTCATGAATCTTGCCTTACTGATACACCAAGGTCATACAATTAGTAAATATCTGAGGCAGGCTATGAATTCACATCTTTCTGGCTCCAGGTCCAGAGCTCTATCCTCTGCATAACCGAGCTGGAGAACATCTTGTGGAGGATCATTGGGATGGTGAAGGACCCCAAGACATAGGAGAACTAGCTGAAGTAAGTAAGGATTCTTAGCCTAGAAAAGAGACAACTTCAGGTCTAACGAAAATGATTAAATTTTTTCTGCGTGGCCCCAGAGGACAGAAGGAGGAGTAATAAATATGTTACAGAGAGTTGGATTCATGGTTATTATAAGGGATGTGGGGACAGCAAATAGAGATATTCAAAAATGTAATAGGTTCTTTAGGACATAGTGAGTTGCTCCTCTCTATAAGTCTTCAAGAAAAAGCTGGACGATGACTTGGGTATGTTGTAGATAGGATTCTTGTTCAGGTATATGTTGGAGCAGATGGACTATGACTCTTCTAAATTTTAAATTGTATAATTCTGTTGAAGGAAGTCTCTTCAAGGCTAATGCAGTTGGGAAGAATTTGGATTTGATTTTATGAACAAAAGGCTATCAATATATGTAATTGATTAGAGCAACAACCTGATTAAAAGAAGAGATATTGATTAAATATGAGATTAGAATTGAGGATTTGAGGTACTTTGGGTCAAAGGGGGCAGGTAGGATGTGTTTGAAAAGGAAAGCACTGCTTGTCCCTTACCACTGTACAGAAACACCAGGAAAGCAAGGCATCTGATTCTTCTTTGACTGATTTGTTTCTGATTTCCTCAGTTAGTAAATTTCCTTTTATTGCTATGTTAAAGTAGCTTTGGGAAACTCAGAGAGATCAGTCATCCATAATTCTTATTACAACATTCAATTTCTCCTTGGTCTACTTTAAACTTCATTATTGCCACAACAGAAACCCAGGAGTGAGCAAATAAATCAATTCTGTATATAGGGTCTGCTATGTAAGGTCACCTAGGTACCCTAGAAATAATTAGAAAAATTTTGATAATCAAATATTAGGAACTTGAACAACTAGATTTGTCTAGTGCCTAGTTAGAAACTGACTTGGATCCCTAAAATTTGATTTTCCTTCAAGGCATCTCAGGTTGTAACCAATATTTTTGTTCTTAAATTGAGAAAGATGAATGGTTATTCATTTTCTGTTCCTTAATATGTTAAGCTTCTTAGCATACTGGTGAAGAAGTATTAAAACTCAGTGCTTTTACCCATAGTCAGCACTATAGTCAAATACATTATCACTAGTTTCCCTTTGTAAAAATAAAAATCACCATACCAAGACTTATCTTCTGAGTTAATTGTATTCTACCTTCTGTTATTATTTAGGTATTTACCCAGACTCCTTCACTGTATTCTAAATACTTAGAATTATTAAAATAATATCTTTGAAAATAAAATCTCTCAGGTTGCTTTGAAGAGGAGCAAAAATCAGACGAATTATCCCCCCCCAAAAGTGAAAGACTCTTGTGTTTTTCATTCTCATATAATCTGCATATCATAGTCATAATTATAGAAAAATGATTCATCAGAAAAAACAATCATTTTACAAAAAAACTAAATGGCTATATGATAGTAGAAGGAATTCATGCCTACTATTAATATCATACAAAATAGAGTCATAGACAATACTGTCTAGGCCATGCTCCTGATGTCAGGAGGGGCCATGCTTCAATAAATGACCATTTTTAAAAAGCTCTGAAAATACAGTTTCACAATCTTCTTCTCTGACTTGTTCCAATATCTAATACTTATTGATGGAAAGCTCTAACATTTACATAATCTAGATTCATCATCACTAAGTGTCTATCCTGAAAGGAAATGTTAGCATGTTTTAGAAGGAAGCCCTCGAATATAAGATTAATTTGCCCCTAGGCCTTATATTCCAGCTAAATAATGCCAGTGCCTTTGCTACATAAATCTTGTTCATTCATTCAGCAAATATTAAAAAATCTACTGTGTGCAAAGCACTATAGTAGGGTCTTCTAGGGATACAAAAAGCACAAGACGTGATCCCTGCTTCCAGGAACTCACAATGGAGGGAATGATGTTCACCTGGAGAATTACAGGTCAAAGCAATCTTTATGAATGGGGCAAATACAAAGTGCTCCAGGAGTGCAAAAGAGAAAGAAATAATTTTTGTTTTGAGAATCACAGGATTTTAGAGCAAAAAGGGAGCCTAGAGACCTTAGCCCAACTCCATTAATTTTACCAATTAGGAAACAGAAACCAAGGGAAGATAAATGATCTTCTAAAAATTACATAGGTAGTAAGTAGTATAGTCAGGATTTGACCTTCAGGAAGTTAATTTGAGCTGGGTTTTTGAGGATGGGTAGGATTTTGATGAATAAACAGAAGAAAGGATATTGCACATACAGATTACATATTGTATGTATATGTGTGTTATATATGCACATATACATACATATATGTGTATATGTGTGTATATATATATATATGTATATATGTATTGTTGTTCAGTTGTTTCTGTCATGTCTGACTCTCCATGACCCCATTTGGGGTTTACTTGGCAAAGATACTAGAGATGTTTGCCATTTCCTTCCCCAGCTTATTTTACAAAGGAGGAAACTGAGGCAAACAAGGTTAAGTGACTTGCCCAGGGTCCCTAAGTGTCTGAGGCCAAATTTGAACTCAGATCTTCTTGACTCCAGGCCCAGCACTCTACCCACCTTGCTGAGATTTTATATCTATATCTATATATGTGTGTATATGTATGTGTATATATGTACTTATCAGCTACATGCACACATACATATACATGTATATCTGTGTATGTATATGTATGTGTATATGTATATGAATATTATATATGGGATATAATATGTGTACTTATATATTTATTACACAGAGATAATGATGGCATAGATGTGTATACAAATTCTATACAAAATATATGCAAGGCAATCTAAGGGTGGAAAGAAGCACTAACAACTAGGTGGACCAGTCGAGTGCATAAGCAAAATTTGACATTTAACCAGGGATTCCAGGAGGCAAAGATGAGGAGGGAGTGCATTTGAGGTATGAGAAACAGAGAAGGAAAAAAGAAGGAAGGGAGAGAGGGAGGGAGGGAGGGAGGAAGGAAGGAAGGAAGGAAGGAAAGAAGGAAGGAAGGAAGGAAGGAAGGAAAGAAGGAAGGAACGAAGGAAAGAAGGAAGGAAGGAAGGAGGGAGGGAGCAAGGGAAAGAGGGACAGAGGAATGGTTATTAAGCATTTAGGGGCTTATGTTCCAATTGAGGAAATTAACAAGTAAAAGAGAACAAAAAGTAGAGGAGATGAAGGTAGGGATGTGCACATGTTTAGAGCATGGGGTTGAAATTAAAGTCCAGAAAAATAAAAGTATGGCTGGGAGAGGATTGAAGAATGGCTAGTCTGGGTCACTTCCCAAAATGGAAGCATAGGGAGAAAATTCCCAATGGGAAAAAGTGGTCAAGTGTGAGAATTAGCAAAACCAATTTGGGTGAATTGTAGAGTGCATAAGGGGGAGTAATGTATAATGAGTCAGGAAAGACAGGAAGAAGAAAAAATGAAAAGATTTAAATGCCATGCAGAAGAATTTATCCTGGAAGTAATAGGGAGCCAATAAAATTTGGGTAGAGGGGCAGGACAAGGTCAAATCTACCCTTTAGGAAACCCTCTGTGGAACATACATTCAAGTGGGGTAAGACTTGAGGCATGGAGAGCAACTAGAAAGCTATTAAAAGTTCTAGATGAGAGGGATTAAGGGTCTGAACTAAAATGGTGGGTTTATAAGTAGAGACTTTTAATAGATGTGGAAGTAGAAACATCAGGATTTGACAAGTGATTGGATATGTGGGGTGGGTGAGAGTGAATTGTCTAGGATGATGCTGAAATTTTGCACCTGAGTGACTAGGATGGTGGTATCTTTAACAGAAAAAGGAAAGTTTTGAAGAGGTGTTGTGCTGGAGGCAGCTCAAATGACAGCACTTTCTTAGTTCAAGTTTGATGTTGATGTGAAATAAATAGATAAACAGTCATTGAACAGTTAGCAAAAAGGAGGTTTAATTTGCCTTAAAATACCACAGACATATATGACAAGAAAATGATGTCACTCAACTTTCCTGGACATGGCCCCCACTTATTTTTCTACGGAAACAATCTGGTCATCAGGACAGGATAAGATAATGAACATTAGAAATCCAATAAGTCTGAAGGGCCTAAATTCCATGTGGTTGAATCATTTTATGCCTTTAGATGACTAGAAAGCTATGTCAAATTGGCTGAGCCCTGTTAGGTCACAGGGGAGGGCAACTCATCTTCATTTCGATAAAACCTCCTCATGTTGTTGTGAGTGGAAACAAGCTGCATCAGGAACATGCTGGTCCTGCCACAAGTGGGCTTGGGGAGAATTAAAAGGTCTGTCTTGGAAGACGGCGGCTGGAAAGCAGGAACTTGCATGAGCTCCCCACCATGTCCCTCCAAAAACCTATAAAAATATCTCTGAACAAATTCTAGAACTGCAGAACCCACAAAATAGCAGAGGGAAGCAGGGATCCAGCCCAGGACAACCTGGATGGTCACTGGATGAGGTCTATCGCACAAGGAGTGGAGGGGAGCAGAGCTCAGCATGGGAGGCGGCAGAGAAGGTTAGTGGGAAAAGCTGCGGGGGACAGAGTTCTCAGTTTGGCCACCGCCCCAGGGGCAGTGGGGGAGGTGCAACTACAGAACTACAGGTGCAGTTACTTCCAGCCCCAGGCCCACCTGATGGGAGGAATTAAGTGGCGGATCAGAGCAGAAGTGAAGAGCCTGCTGAAGATTTGCGTCAGGTCCGGGTTGGTGGTTGGTGGTTCTTGAGGAAGAAGGAGTGCTGGGGTGGCAGAGCTGGCTATATAGAAATAGCTCTGAAATCAACAGTGCATCCCATCAAGCTTGGAACAAAGTACTCTTTGCTCTACCAGCAGTCATACCCCGACAAAAAACTCAAGGATCAAGTAAGTTGGGTGGGAACATAGCCAGGCAGCAAAAACATACCCAGATTCAGTCTCAGACTTTGGAATCTTTCTTTGGTGACAAAGAAGAGCAAAACATACAGCCTGAAGAAGTCAACAAAGTGAAAGAGCCTACGTCAAAAGCCTCCAAGAAAAACCTGAACTGGTCTCAGGCCATGGAAGAGATCAAAAAGGAGTTGGAAAAGCAAGTTAGAGAAGTAGAGGAAAAATTGGGAAGAGAAATGAGAAGGATGCAAGAAAACCATGAAAAACAAGTCAATGACTTGCTAAAGGAGACCCAAAAAAATACTGAAAAAAAATATTGAAGAAAACAACACTTTAAAAAATAGACTAACTCAAATGGCAAAAGAGCTCCAAAAAGCCAATGAGAAGAATGCCTTGAAAGGCAGAATTACCCAAATGGAAAAGGAGGTCCAAAAGACCACTGAAGAAAATACTACCTTAAAAATTAGATTGGAGCAAATGGAAGCTAGTGACTTTATGAGAAATCAAGATATTATAAAACAGAACCAAAGGAATGAAAAACTGGAAGACAATGTAAAATATCTCATTGGAAAAACCACTGACCTGGAAAATAGATCCAGGAGAGATAATTTAAAAATTATTGGACTACCTGAAAGCCATGATCAAAAAAAGAGCCTAGATATCATCTTTCAAGAAATTATCAAGGAGAATTGCCCTGATATTCTAGAGCCACAGGGCAAAATAGAAATTGAAAGAATCCACTGATCACCTCCTCAAATAGATCCCCAAAAGAAAACTCCTAGGAACATTGTCGCCAAATTCCAGAACTCCCAGGTCAAGGAGAAAATACTGCAAGCAGCCAGAAAGAAACAATTTGAATATTGTGGAAAAACAATCAGGATAACACAGGATCTGGAAGCTTCCACATTAAGGGACCGAAGGGCTTGGAATACGATATTCTGGAGGTCAATGGAGCTAGGATTAAAACCAAGAATCACCTACCCACCAAAACTGAGTATCATGCCCCAAGGCAAAATATGCATTTTCAATAAAATAGAGGACTTTCAAGCTTTCTCAGTGAAAAGACCAGAGCTGAATAGAAAATTTGACTTTCAAACACAAGAATCAAGAGAAGCATGAAAAGGTAAACAAGAAAGAGAAATCATAAGGGACTTACTAAAGTTGAACTGTTTTGTTTACATTCTTACATAGAAAGATGATGTGTATGATTCATGAGACCTCAATATCATAGTAGCTGAAAAGAATATGCATATATATGTGTGTGTGTGTGTGTGTGTGTGCGTGTGTGTGTGTACATATATATACATATGTGTGTGTCTATGTATGTATATATGTAGGTATATATATGTATATATATATATATAGATAGATAGATAGATGTACACACAAAGGGCACAGGGTGAGTTGAATATGAAGGGATGATATCTAAAAACATAAAATCAATTTAAGGGATAAGAGAGGAATATATTGAGAGAGGGAGAAAGGGAGAGATAGAATGGGGTAAATTATCTCGCATAAAAGTGGCAAGAAAAAGTGGTTCTGTAGGAAGGGAAGTGGGGGCAGGTGAGGGGGAATGAGTAAATCTTGCTCTCATTGGATTTGACCTGAGGAGGGAATACTATACTCACTCAAGTGGGTATCTTACCCCACAGGAAAGAAGAAGGAAGAAGATAAAAAGGGGGGATGATAGAAGGGAGGGTAGATGGGGGGAGGAGGTAATGAAAAACAAACAGTTTTGAAAAGGGACAGGGTCAAGGGAGAAAATTCAATAAAGGGGGCTAGGTTAGGAAGGAGGAAAACAGTTAATCTTTCACAACATGAGTATTTTGGAAGGGTTTTACATAATGATGTGCATGTGGCCTATGTTGAATTGCTTGCCTTGTTAGGGAGGGTGGGTGGGGAGGGAAGAGGGGAGAGAATTTGGAACTCAAAGTTTTAAAAACAGATGTTCAAAAACAAACAAAAAAAAGTTTTTGCATGCAACTAGGAAATAAGATACACAGGCAATGGGGCATAGAAATTTATCTTGCCCTACAAGAGAAGAAGGGAAAGGGGGATGGGAGGGGAGTTGGTTGACAGATGGAAGGGCTGACTGGGGAATGGGGCAACCAGAATATATACCATCTTGGAGTGGGGGAGGGTAGAAATGGGGAAAAAATTTGTAGTTCAAACTTTTGTGAAAATCAATGCTGAAAACTAAATATATTAAATAAATTAAAAAAATATCCCCCCTCAAAACAAAAAAGGTCTGTCTTGGACATGTTGAATTTGAGAGGTCTACAAAATCTCCATTCAAAACATCTAATAGGCTGTTGGTGGGTAGGTAGAGTATATTCAAGGGAATATTGGAAAATATACAAAGATGAAATTAACAATAGTAAGAGCTCATATTTCTATAGTGTTTTGAGGTTTCCAAAGCACTTTTGCCACAACTGTTTCAGTTAAGTAGGGAGGAAATCAAGAAAGAACTTGATTAAAAAGCTTATAACCATGTAGTATTTACTCATCTGTAAAATGAAATGGTTGGATGAGATGATCTCTAATGTCCTTTCCAGTCCTAACATTCTATAAATCTGTCAGGTTTTTTAAAAATTTTATTTGATAGGCAATGAAGAGATGTAAACATTTTTAAGCTAGACCATTTCAGTTCTCAACAAATATTTGCTAAATGGATGGATGAATACCTGTTATGGGAGCTAAATTTTCAAGCCTTTGTTCTGAGTTCAGATAATCGCTAATTTTTAAAAATTGCCAGATCACCAAACTGCCAAACTCACAGATCATGTGACTTTTTTCTCTGAGATTGGCAGGCAAACATTCCCACAGCCCCTTTACAGATGTCTAGAACAGGAATACCTGATGTGCCCTTTGTACAATGTGCCTACTCAACCAGTAGCCTTATATATCACAAAATGTGCAGCATGAAAAATGTACTGCTCTGATCACCTTTTCTTCTATTTTCTAAAGAGAAAATTTCAATGCATTGATCTCCATAACCAACAATAATGTGAAATGAAGGACATGTGCTTTCAAACTGTAAACATGAGTCTAAAGTAAGGAATGTTAAAAAAAGACACATAATATTTGGGGAGTGTTCCAGATCTAAACTTCCCTCCATCAACGGGGAATCAGCAAATGCTTTGTTGCTTGTAATCTCAGGGAGAGTTTCATGTCTGGGGTCACAAAGTCAGTGGGTGTCAGAGGTGAGACTTGAACCTAGGTCTTTCTACCTCAGAGTCTGGCTTTCTATCCACTACTTCATGCTGGATCCTATTCGAATTTATACATTCAAATATTTGATGTTATTCTTCAAAGTAGTTACCTTGTGAGGTTTGTATTTGAATTAGGGCTGTAAGTTGTCAAGATGCTTTTCAAGCTCCTTTTTAGAAAAAGTCTTCAGAGCAGCTTATCAGCCATGCAAGAAAATCAGACTCAGTACTTTATAACCACATCTCATCTTTGACCAAAAATGGAATCACTGTCAATTGATCACCCACCTAATACGTGAGAGTTGCCTCAGAATGACTTCTAGATATTTTCCAAAAATCAAATCCACCTTTGGAAGACAAAGAATTGCCAACATCAAGGACTTAAGATGGTGAAGAGAGGGTGGGATTTGGACTTGAGTTTAAGCTTTGGCTTTGGCATGTGGTAGCAATAAGACCCCGAGAATTCACAAAAGCTCTCCAAGAGCAGTTTTATAACATATAGAGTGAGAGTAATTGTCCCTTCCTATACTTGCCTCACAAAGTAGTTGTAAGAATTAAGGAAAAAAATGTAAAAGTTAATTCTAAAGCTCATAAAAGTTTTTGATTATTATTCAGAAGAAAGTGCTAGAAGACCTGAAAAGCATTTCCAAAAAATATTCTATTAGGAAAGAAGAAAATAAGCATTTATTAGGCAACTACTATATACCATGTACTATGCACTTTATAAATATTACCTCATTCGACATTTATGAAAATCATGGGAGGGAATATTATTATCCCAATGATACAGATGAGGAAACTGAGGCAGAGTTTAAGTGAATTATGCAGTTACACAGATATGTCTGTAGTTGGATTTTATCTCAGTATTTTTTAGTTCTAGGCCTCCTGCTCTATCCACTGTGCTACCCAATCCCCTCTAATAGTGCTGTGAGCCATGATAACATGAATGGTCTTGGCATTGCAAAATCAAAGCCTTTACACCTTTATATATGCCCCAATGACACAGCTTTGAGGAACTCATAGAATCCATAGAAATGAAGTACCATTTCTGCTTCTTCGTGGCTATGTGGCCTTGGTCAAGTAAACTCTGAGCCTGTTTTCTCAATAAATCAGCAAACATTTACTAAATGCATCCATCTATTAAATGAATAGGTTATACCAGTTGGTTTCTAATGGCAGGTCCAGAGCTGGCATTCTATTAGACTGTGAACAATTTCTCCTTAAAGTGGCTACTTAGAAAGGGGCAATACTCATTGGAATGGAAAAGTGCTGCGATGTCTGTTTAAAAAAAGTCATCAGATTATTTATAATACAATATATGAATATATGTGTGTATATGTCATTCTATAAGTTTATATAGGCCACCATATATACTCCCCCTACCAAATGCCATTAATTGGTCCAGAAAAATATGACATGGGATAAAATAGCCCTATGGGCCCTGATCCTACTGGGTGACAGAATGCAGATAAGACCAGGCCAATGGGGAAACCTTCTTCCTTCCTCATATCTCACCATGTCCAACTCTCACTGAGCTCTCCTTTTCCTCCCAACCTCCATCAATTCCCCCTTTCCCTTTTCCCTCACTATCTGATGTTATATCCTAACTACCACTGGACTTTTCCATCTACCATCAATCTGAGTTCTTCTGTATGTATTGGTTCCTCAATTAGATGAGTTCCTTGAAAGCAAAAACTGTCTTACTCTACCATTTTTATCTCTACCATTTAGCGCATAGTAAATACTTTTTTTTCATTCATTCATTCATCTGAGGTGAAGAAATCAGAGCTATGAGAATATATAATAATAAAGTAACCATGTGGGGGTTGTAGCAAGTTATGTAGTGGGGGTAGGGAAAAAGTGTTGTCACTAAGTCTGATCTGAGCTGCCTATCTAACAAATATTGGTGATGTTATGGTAAGACTTGGGTAAATAATTTTTGTGATGTACTTTTGAAATTATACTGGTTGGGGCAATATAATATGGGCTATGCCAATGTATATGAGTGAAGTTGGTAATATCCAGATGGAAAAGAAAAATGTGACCTTTCTATGAACTATTAGAGATCAGCAGTGTTTGGAGGGAACCCAAGTAGTGAGATAAATATGATGAGACCTACCAGTGTTAAGCCTAAAATCAGGAAGACTCATCTTCCTGGGTTCAAATTTGTCCTCAGATACTTACTAGCTGTGTAAGTAAGCTGGGCAAGTCATTTAATGCCATTTGCCTCAGTTTCTCATCTTGAAAATGAACTGGGGAAGGAAATGGCAAACCTCTCCAGTTGTCTTTGCCAAGAAAACCCCAAATGGGGTCACAAAGAGTCAGACATGACTGAAACGACTGAACAGCAATAATCTTTGTACACATCTATGTCATTGCTAATAGTATATGCCATCAGCCACTTCTCCACATTCTTACTCACAGTCATCTCCCTTTTTCTTTGCTTATCAAAATCTTAAGCAATTTTTCAAGGCCCTGTTCAAATCCCATTTTCTCTATGTGGCTGTCTCTCACTATCCCCAACAAGAAACTATCTGTTCCCACCTTCTTCCCACTCATTTTGCCTATATAATTTACTGCTGCTATCATTAGTTTTTCACCCATGCATAGATACCTTATTTTGAAATGTAGATAGTAAGCTACCTGAAGAAATGATAGTATCTTTCCCTTCTTTGTATCTCTAATAATACCTTGCATATTCTAGGTGTTTATTAAACATCTGTTGATTTTTTTTACTTGGCTAATTGGCTACAATCTAGAATGTGAGAAAAACTGTCATTCTCCCATTAGTCATTTTAGCAGCATGAACAAATGTAGACTATAACACTGAGGACAATAAGCATAATCTTTCAATATGGACAAACTAAAAGAAAGGTTATCATCTACATTTTTATTGACAAGTGGCAAGCTATCAGGATCTCAACACTGAAATCATTCTTTTCTAAATGATCATGCTTTTAGTACTCTTTGAAGCCAAGATAACCAGCTATAATTTTGGAGAGTAAAATATTAATTGAACTCTTTCTCCCTCCTTTGTGTTATATCTGTGTACTTATTTTCCCTTAGCAGAGTATGGAGGGACAATTTTGTTATTGTCCCCTTATCTCCCATGGCCTACAACAGTACCTAGCATAGAGTAGATGCTTAATCAATGTTGGTTGAATTAAGTGAAATCAGTGGCACAAGACACCTGTGCATCTAAAAACATTTTAGAAAAGACCCTGTTATTGTGGCAAGTGCTGATTGAGCAATGTCTATGCCTCTCTATGGAGGCAGAACCTAGAATAGTTAAAATAACAAAGAATTCATCCTGCTATTAACAGATTTATATCTATCACAGGGTTCTTCCACTAAAGCCTACCTCTAATCCATCACCATGAAATGGTGGTACGCTAGGTTCTTAAAGTCTTAGTCTACAAACCTGTAAAGCTATTAAATTTAGACCTCAAAATGAACTTTCATCTGAAAAAAGTACAGGGTGTTCCTAAAGTCTGGATGCATAGGCAAGAAATGAAATGATTGAAATTTTCAACAACATTTTATTTAATTGGAATATTAACAAATAACATCTTAAACTTTATATTCATATTTCAAGAGCGAATGTGCTAAAACTGATGACAGTGTGGAGTTGAGTTATTGCATTGAGTTCATGTGAATCTTGCAAAGCACGTAAACCTTTGCATCACAAATGATGGAAACCATATTGAGGATGTTCTTTGTTAATATTCCAATTAAATAAAATGTTGTTGAAAATTTCAATCATTTCATTTCTTGAAAATATGCATTTTTGCCTATGTGTCCAGACTTTAAGAAAACCCTGTACATCACTGAAAGTTCAGTCTATGGATGATAAAAATTTGGAGCATCCCAAATCATTTAACCATTTACTAAGGCTACAATCTAATCAGTAGAGAATAGCCATAAAAACCAAAAGTACACTAATTTTGAGGTATTTATCATAGAATTGTAAGGGTAAGGAAAGGATTATTATGTCAATTACAATAATTCTGTTCGGAACTAGATGAAAAGATAAATCACCCTTAAAATAACTGTTTACCCTCAATTCAAAAACACATTTATAACAAAATTAGAGACGTAGCACTGGAAGGGACTTTAGAGGCCATCAAATCCAGCTCATTCCTTTCACAAATATGGGAACCAAGACCCAGAGAATTCACATGGTTTGTCCAAGGTTATTCAATTAATAAGTGGCAGAGGCAAGATTTGAACACAGCTCCGCTAACTGCAAATCTGTTGTTCTTCTCACTATACCACACTAACTAGGACCACCTCCTTGAGATGATCTTTCTTGATTCCCCAATTATTAATACTTTCTCCCTTTTGAAATGATTGCATATTTATTTAACCTTTTATATTTCTATCTCTCAGTAGAACATAGGACCTTAAGGTAGGGACTCCATCTATAAATACAATGCCTGGCACAATATCTTGCACATGATAAACCCTTTCATAAATATTTATTGAACTCTACTGCATTGGATTGAATTTTAGTTTATCCTGGAAATAAAAAAAATATTCTTTGGTGCAAATCTTTCTTTCCTTCTTTCCTTCTCTCTTTCTCTCTCTCTCTCTCTCTCTCTCTCTCTCTCTCTCTCTCTCTCTCTCTCTCTCTCTCTCTCTCTCTCTCTCTCTCTCTTTCTCTGTTTTGCTTTTCCCTTTCAGGGGTGTAGGTGTACCTGGGATCTGGGAAAATGCAGACCTTAAATGTTTATACTGCACAACACTGCCCTGTTTTATAAGTGGGCTTTACATGGCCTTTCTCTTCCCTATTTCTAGTGTTCTTGAGCACTCTACATGGCAAAGAGAAAAGTAGCAAAATAGATTTCATAAAATGAGAAGAGATGAAGGAAGGTCTCTACTCTTTGAACCATGCTTTCTCCATGGGAAATGTTGTTTACCAGAAAAAAAGCTTTAAAACCAGTAGTCAAAAAAAGCATGAGACAGTTTTCACAAATGAAACTACAGGTGTCCTACCCCTGACCATGCTTTATTTCCTGTCATCTTGTTTCATTTTAGTCAATGAAATAAGGTAGGGGTTAGGAGAGAAGTTGGTTCTTTTATTCTGCTTTTCATTCTCTGGATAATCATTGTCAAGGCATGAAGATCCATGTGGTCAGAGAGTGATCATGAAAAGAGACAACCATTGCATGCACTGTAATGAAAGTTCAGGGCTTTCAGATGTGACTTGAGAAATAATAAAAATTCATGCTTATCAAACATTTTATAACTACAAACACTTTATGATCATTATCTCATTTTACTATCACAATTGTGTGAGGCAGTGCAAGGATTATTATTCCTAAATCACTAAAACTGAAGCTTAAAGAGGTTAAATGACTTCTCCAGGATAATAATACCTTTCATTTGTAATAGATAGATAGATAGATAGATAGATAGATAGATAGATAGATAAAGACTTATTAAACATTTACACTGCACAAGACACTGAGCCAAGAGATGAGGTAAATGCAAGCAGTGCAAATGCAAATGAGTCCCTGCCTTCAAGGACTTTACATTTTAATGAAGAAAGACAACACGTAAATTGGAGATAGAAAGTAGGGGGAGGGGTGAACAATGGAGTGGAGAAAGATGTTGAAGAGGTGTAGATGACGCCTTGAGTGAGGAAGACAGAGTGAAAATGACTAGTAAGTGAAGTGGCATAATAACAATGTTACTTGCCACTACAGTGGCTGTGTAAGGCCAATAATACCAGCACACAGGAGGGCTGCTGACACAGATTCTTTGATCTGCTTTTCTGAGGAAAGCAACTTTAAGGGGTTAACAACCTTACTTTAATTAAGCATACATTTATCATTCACTTAGTTCAGGGGGAAAAGTCAGCACCTTGAACTTCAGAGCAAATAGAAAGAGAAATTACAAACAGAGAAAATATAAACAGAACAACAGACAGGTTTCCTTCTGACCACAGCAATACATACACAGTTACCAGAGAGAGAAGTGCCAAAATCCGGGTTTTCAAAGTGGGGGGAGAGTGTCAGGACTTCAATGGCTACCCAGAATCTCCACACCAACATTCTTCCAATGAGTGTGCTCCCAAAGCAAAATGCCAACCTCAGAGCATATATACTCTGTTTAGGGCCCTGGGGCCTAGTGCCTACTTAGCAAAAGGGTGTAGACCTAAGGCTTAGCATCTACATAGCAAAAGGGTGCGGGAAAGATCTTTAATCCCTAGCACCACATCATATATATTGTTTCCAATTAATGACTCTTGATTCAAACAAAGGCAAGACTCAAAAGCACTTGATTGCCTTAAAGCAAAACACTCCAAAACAAAAGACAACAAAAAGTTCCACCCTGCTTGCCATTACAGGTGGAGGCCTAGATCTTAGAAACTCTTCAGTAAGAGCCTAGGGTAGTTGAAAGGGCAGAGTCCAAGGTCCTCTGAGAGGAGTCGGATGTGATGACTCAAATGGAGAAAGCATAACATCAGATGACCTGGATTTTGTTCACAGCTCTCTGATATAGGAAGTTAAAACACAGCTAGGTCTTGTACTCAGATTTTCTGGTTTTAGGATCATCTTTCTTTATATTACACTACACTGATAAACAACTATGTTATAACATATATTTAAAAAAATGTTCTGGTCTGATGAGTATTTTATCTTTTCCCAGTTACATGTGAAAACAATTTTAACATTCATTTTAAAAACTTTGAGTTCCAAATTCTCTCCCTTCCTCTCTTGAGAAGGCAAGCAATTTAATATAGGTTATACATGTGTAGTCGTGCAAAACATTTCCTTATTAGTCATGTTGTGAAAGAAAACATGGACAAAAACACACCTCAAGAAAAATAAAGTCTAAAAAAGTATGCTTCAATCTGCAGCTAAACACTATCAGTTCTTCATCTGGGGATGGATAGCATTTTTCATCATAAGTTCTTCCCAGCTGTCTTGGATAGTTGTGTTGCTAAGAATAGCTAAGTCATTTACAGCTACAGCCATTTACATCCTACAATATTGCTGTTACTTTGTACACAGTACATTTCACTTTGTATCAGCTAAGGTGTCTCTTTCCATGTGTCTCTGAGACATTCTGCTCATCATTTCTTATACTACAACAGTATTCCATCATAATCACACCACAATTTGTTCAGCCATTTCCCAATTGATGAGCATCTCCTCAATTCTAATTCTTTGCCCCCAGAAAAGAGCAGCTATACATATTTTTGTACATTTAGGTCCTATCCCCATTTTTATGACTTTTGGGGTACTGACCTAGTAGTGGTATTGCTAGCACAAAGGGTATTATGCATGGTTTTACAGCCCTTTGGCCATAGTTTCAAATTGCTCTATAGCATGGTTGAATCAGTTCACAACTCCACTAACATTGCATTAATGTCTCATTTTTTCCCCACATCTCCTCCAACATTTGTCATTTACCTTTGCTATCCTATCAGCCAATCTAATAGATTGCAGTACCTCAGAATTGTCTTAATTTGCATTTCTCCAATCAATAGTTAGTTACATAGCTTTGATTACTTCATCTGAAAACTTATCACATCTTTTGATTATTTATCAATTGTGGAATGACTTTCATTTTTATAAATTTGACTCAGTTCTCTATATGTTTGAGAAATGAGGCCTTTAAAAGCTTTCTTCAAATTTTTTTTTCACAGTTACTTTTGCTAACTGTATTTCCCTCCATCCTATTTCCCCCTCCCCTATCCTATTTATTCTATTCTATTCTCTCTCTCCTTTCACCCTCTCCCTTCTCAAAAGTGTTTTGTTTTTGACTACAACCTGCCCCAATCTGCCCTCCCCCCCTACTTTCCTATAGGGTAAGATAGATTTCTATACCCAATTGAGTGTGTATGCTATTCCTTCTTTGAGGCAATTCTGATGAAAGTAAGGTTCACTCACTCCCCATTACTTGCCCCCACTTCCCCTCTACTGTAAAAGCTGTTTTGCCTCTTTTATGTGAAATAATTTACCTCATTCTACATCTCCCTTCTTCTTCCTCCCAGTACCTTCCTCTCTAACTCCTTAATTTTATTTTAGTTATCATCCTTCCATATTCAATTCATATCTGTTCCCTCTGTCTATATATACTCCTTCTAACTACCCTAATAATGAGAAAGGTGTTAAGAGTTACAAATATCACCTTCTCACATATGAATGTAAACGTTTTAACTTTAATAAGCCCCTTATGATTTCTTTTGCCTGTTAATGTTTTTTATGCTTCTTTTGATTCTTGTATTTGAAAGTAAGTTTTTTATTCACTTCTGGTGTTCTCTTAAGAGTTCTTGAAATTCCTCTAACTCATTG